>NC_056732.1:1547238972-1547357947 GCF_019279795.1 Protopterus annectens | reverse complement strand
GACATGGCTGCAGTTGTACATCGCATAAGACATATGCGTGGTGGTGGTCCGAGGGCATGGTGGTGTCTGCAGTTTACATCCTAGAATGCAGCATGTGACACTGTGTCCTGCACATGGTCCTCTGTGATGCCTTTTGTGGGGGAACCGGTCAGTACATGTGAGTGGCCTTTATGTAAGTGGGTACACCACCTGGAGTGGTCCGTACCTGTGTTATGGCCCACATGTCTGGTTCTGAGGTAGATGGTGGTAGTGCTAGGTTCTGAGGTATATGGTGGTAGTGCTATTGTGCACTACAGAGACATCAGCCAGTTGTTCCTCACTGCACAGATGTCAGTACTCCCCATTGTTGGATATACAGTGGCCAGCTGTGAATATGGACGCTACACATTTAGCACTGGTTAGCATAAGAAAACAATGCAGTTGTCCTGTAGGTGTATGGGAGTTAACCTGTGTTTAGGACATTTGCCTTGGAATAGCACCGTGTGGGTGGATGCGACTAGGGTAATATCCACACTCCCTTGTATCATGGATGCATGTGATATGTGACAAAGGTCTGCCTACTGTCAGCTATGTCATCCCAGAATGACAGCTGATTTGTAAAAGACCGGTGTCAAATATATGTAGAGCAGCATTCCCACTAACAATGACAACTACCAACACCAGAGCCCATTACAATGTGTTCTTTACATCTACCTGTAATAGCATGGCCACTGTGGCCCTCTGTGTTTAGCATCAGAGTGCATCCCAGTCAGTCTTGTGCTACTAGGAGTATGAGCATGCCCAGTACTTCCTTGTGTAGATGGACACATAGTAGTGCATTCTAATCAGCCCTGTGCTACTAAGTGTATGAGCATGCCCAGTATATCCTTGTGTAGATGGACACATAGTGCATTCCGAACAGCCCTGTGCTACTAAGTGTATGAGCATGCTCAGTATATCCTTGTGTAGATGGACACAGTGCATTCCGAACAGCCCTGTGCTATTAAGTATGTGAGCATGCCCAGTGACACCTTGTGTTGGTTATGTGCCTCTGTGTATGGGCATGGCTATTGTAACCCTGTATAGTGGTAGTAGTCGTACATTCCACAGATGGGCATACTCCAGGTCAGAATGGATTCACTCTTTAAACACACAGGTTCACAGGTATGTTCATCTTAACTGCCAGCATCCCTGTTGATGTCCACATTCCCAGACGGTCATAATGACAGCCTTGACATGTGTAGTCCGTGTGGCGCGATTCGTATATATGTAGTATTGTAATAGTAATCTGTAAATAGGCAGGTGTTCCATACCCGACACTGGCATGTGTGTGTGTATGTCTGTCCCCATTTGCCGGTGGACTCTAAATTGCTTTTAGACTGGCCACACTCCATACATTTCTTATACCCACTGTTAGCAAGGCCGATGATGTCACCCATCTACAAATACACCTCTGGGAGGGCTGTGTCCCAGTAATCTCGGTAGCGTGTTCTGTAACTGCATAATGCTGTAGTGTAATAAAGTAGTTAGGTCGGTGTTCTACTCCCACACTTGCCATGTGTGTGTGTGTGTGTGTGTGTGTGTGTGTGTGTGTGTGTGTGTGTGTGTGTGTGTGTGTATGTGTGTGTGTGTCTCCCCATATGCCTGAGGACTGAGTAATACCTTTATACTGCTCACACTCCATACATTTCTTACATCCACTGTTAGCAAGGCCGATGATGTCACCCATCTACAAATAAACCTCTGGGAATGCTGTGTCTCAGTAATCTTGGTAGCGCGTTCTGTAACTACGTAATGCTGTAATGTAATAAAGTAGTTAGGTCAGGGTCCTAGTCCCACACTTGTCATGTGTGTGTGTGTGTGTGTGTGTGTGTGTGTGTGTGTGTGTGTGTGTCTTTCCGTTTGCCTGAGAACTGAGTAATACCGTTATACTGCTCACACTCCATACATTTCTTATACCCACCGTTAGCAAGGCCGATGATGTCACCCATCTACAAATACACCTCTGGGAGTGCTGTGTCCCAGGAATCTCAGTAGTGCATTCTGTAACTGTGTAATGCTGTAGTGTAATAAAGTAGTTAGGTCGGTGTTCTAGTCCTACACTTGCCGTGTGTGTGTGTATGCATGTCTCCCCATTTGCCTGAGGACTGAGTAATACCTTTATACTGCTCACATTCCATACATTTCTTATAACCACTGTTAGCAAGGCTGATGATGTCACCCATCTACAAATACACCTCTGGGAGTGCTGTGTCCCAGTAATCTCGGTAGCGCATTCTGTAACTGTGTAATGCTGTAGTGTAATAAAGTAGTTAGGGCGGTGTTCTAGTCCCACACTTGCCATGTGTGTATGTGTGTCTCCCCATTTGCCTGGGGACTGAGTAATACCTTTATACTGCTCACACTCCATACATTTCTTATACCCACCGTTAGCAAGGCCGATGATGTAGTCCATCCACAAATACACCTCTGGCACTGCTGTCCCAGTAATCTCAACAAAATGAAAAAAATGCCAGCACCAGAAAGGACTGATACTAATAACTTTATTGAGCTGAATACTAGACCGGTTTCAGCACATGGCTTTCATCAGTAGATTAATTTTAATCTACTGATGAAAGCCATGTGCTGAAACCGGTCTAGTATTCAGCTCAATAAAGTTATTAGTATCAGTCCTTTCTGGTGCTGGCATTTTTTTCATTTTGTTCGGACTAACTTGCTTGCCGTGCACCAGCTACTTGCTAGCTTTTCTCTTTGCCTACCCAGTAATCTCGGTAGCGTGTTTTGTAACTGTGTAATGCTGTAGTGTAGTAAAGTAGTTAGGTTGGTGTTCTAATCCCAGACATGCCAAGTGTGTGTGTGTGTATGTGTGTGTCTGCCTGCATGAGACAAGTACAGTGCTTTGTACTATTTGCTGTAGCGCGTGCCCTAAATGCGTGTTGCTGCAGTGTGATACAGTAGGGGTTTGTATACAGGACATGGAAAGTGTGTGCTTATCTGTCAGAGCCTGTGTAGAGGTGGCCATGATTGTCTTACCATTGGACATGTTTGGGAGCGGGATTTGTAGTTTTCCTATATAGTATCCATCTTATGACACATTGGCCACCTCAAGAGGAGTACAGCTGTAAGTCAGCCACGGCACTGAGTTGGCAAGCCATACCCATACATCTGGCAACAGGGCTGGTGAACTAAGTATGCAGCCCTACTAGTACCCAGTATATTTCCCACACCCATGTGCCATGCACATACAACCTTGCCTAGGATATCCCACTATGTTGCTAGTAACATGCACATTGAGGACAGATAGTAGGCATGGTGTGACCACAGTGGCCTGCAGAGGACATGGCACCCTATGCAGCAGTACAATTGGCACATATATGCGGACATTGTGCCTTCACTATGTTCCACACTGAATGGCTGCAACATATGTGGTGCCATCATATGTGATCCACTAAGGCCAGACAATGCTGTACACATGTGCCCTGTATGGACCCATGCCACTGACACCACTGAATACCTGTCCATTCTACATATGCGGGTGCAGGGTCGACCTGCTCACTGTAAGCAGGTTTCGCCACACCAGGCCAGTATTGGCATATCGGGGTATAACAGGCTGTGTACACTACATGTGTCTGCCAAACCAGGTACACCTGTACATGTCACTGTACAGTATTGTGGTACATGTGCATCCCCGGCAATGTCCATGTGAAGGACTATCAAACACAGACATCGCATGTATTGCAAAGCTATGGCCCTACACATATTTAACCAGGATGTCAGGCCAGATATTGCAGTACCCATCTGTGTGGGACATTGCAGACACTACACCCCTGCACTGCACACCATTGTTGGGTGATGCAGTGGCAAGGATTACCCCTCAACCAGCCTTGTACAGCCATCTTGCACAGCCAAACACTACACACCCATGGAGCAATGCATACCTGCATAACAGTACTGGCACCCTATGTCTTCATGTGGGTTGTGATGCTCCCAACCACAGTCACTCCCAGTATAAACCTCGCTGGCATGTCAACAGTTGTCAAGCACTTTCACATGGCCTAGCCCACTGAACCTCCAGATATCCCCTGTGGTGCATGTGGTCCTGTGCATTACTACGGTGTGGCAAACTAAGTAGTTACATTGTGTATTTGCCTCCCTGGCAAAGGTGTCAATGCATGTCCATTAGAGTGTGGTTGTGGTGACAATGGCATCCATTCATGTGGACTGACATGTGTGCCACACCTAATGCATGTCTACTATATATGTTGCAGATGGCACTGACTCACCTACACACATATTCTTACAGCACTGCAACATGCCGCCTCTGTGGCACATGTAGTAACATCATGCACATGCAATAGTAATGAGTAGTCAGGGGTTCGACCCTGTATTATTCAGCGTGTGGCAGATTATGGTGAAGTCTCCAAGCCCTTCCCTGGTGTACATTGCCTGTCCCGCACACATACTCTCTGGTGGATGTGAAGGTGTACACCTGCACAGCAGCAGCATGTGTATTGTAACAGATGGAAATGGTCAGGTGATGGCCTCTGCACTTATTGTAGTCCTCCTCTAGTTGATTGCATGTGGTACAGCTGTGATGGTGTTCCCATAGCCATCCGCATGATAAACACAGTACACTATCTAGGGAAAGATGTTATTATCTTGCCATGACAGTCGCTGTGAGTGGTACCTGGATGTGGTGTTCTGACACGGCATCGCAGATGATATCTGGATGTAGCTCAATCATTTTCAACATTGGGAAATAGCCTAATAACAGGAGGGTGATGTGCCACACAACTACAGCATGTAAGTGTAGCTATGCTGCATTGAAACTACTGCCTGTTTAACATGTGTGTGGTAATGGCTATTCTGCATGTTAAAATACAGACATGACAGTACTCTGTTCATGAGGGAACCCCATCTGTAGGGCCATCTGTGAACAGGTCAGTGTGTACAACCATTTTTCTCCTGTGTTACACACTGAACACACTTCTGTGCACAGCAGAAGCATGGTGTGGGGATTGCAGACAGTACATGATGATAGGGATGTGTTACTGCCATCACATCCCTGACTGGACATGTGTCACATGAGACAGTGGTATGACTGACACTGTGTGGGATTTCCAATGACAAGCCAATGACGGGCAACTGTTTATAGCTGCGGTCACACGTGTACTGCACATTGTATAGTTGCCATGTGGCATATATGCATGTGTTGTACTCCCTCTGCAAATGTATACAATCTGTTGGGCTGCTGGTGATATCTATGCATACTGTCATAGGTAATCCTGTATGCCCTTGTTTATCACTAAGCCATATGTGGGTTTAAAACGCAACACCATAGGCCAAATGGGTTGGTAGGTCCCGGCAGATCCTCCTGTCCCACTTCAGCTGACCATGGCACCAGGCGCTAGCACATCTGGGGCCCAGCCATTAACATCAACCTCTGTTGGCTATGCACCACCTTCTGGTGGCTCCACCACTGAGGATGGAGCATGTCCCCCTTGGGAGCGGGACCAGACAGATACATATCTGCTGTCGTGCAGTCCCGGACATGTTTTGTAGGTGGCTCTCTAAGGGGTTACAAAGCCAGATACGCCAGTTCAAGGGCGGAGTGTCACATTTACAGGGTGATGCTATCTGTCCTGGACAGCCCACAGCACTGCCTACTTTGCAGCTGTGTAGGTGCAGTGGCAGTTGCCCATGGCTGGAGACCTCCATCCCACTGTTCCCATGGGCTTTTGAATGCCGAAAACCCATCCCCATCCAGGGTGTATCCCCCCCACATGTGTCATATACCAACCCTGTATGCTGTCATTTCTGTGCTCCTACCTATCCTCCACAGCCATACCTACACTCCCTCCCCAACATCTGACCCTCACCTATGGGTACATAAGGCCATTCAGCTCCTAGGACACCATCTGCCCTACACATAGCTGTCCATTACACACACATGCCCACTGGACACATGAAACCCTTGTAATATGCATCATAACATACTACTGTTATCCTCACCACTGTCCCTCAGGTGCACGGTCCTGGTATGCACATCACTCCTACATGGTCCAGGTACACATGAGGAGGATTGTACACAAAACACTACCGGTCCCTCTATGGTTACCCCATTTACCTTTATTATGATGATGATGTTGCACATTGCAGGAGTACTGTTCACACATAATGATCGGACAGGTACTGTTGTGTTAATGTACATTACATGCACAGAGTGATGTATACAGCCAATGTACAACTATTGTCTGTCTGAGGGAGTCTTGTGATCACATAGAGCAACACCACTACATAATATAGGCATCGCTGGTGTTTCCCATTTCATTCATTTGTAATGCTTTGTTGCCACATGGCATGTCCCTGATACATCTCTGTATATGTATGTACCTATATGCTGGACATAAACACTCACATGTACTTCTACATGATGGGATACATTCCTATACTGTTGAATGACCGCACTCTATAATATCCTCTGGTTACAGCCTCTTATGCTCAATTAGCCTCTACATTGCTTTACCAATGCAATACTCGCATACTGGTAGCCAAACACGCTTACACGCACTCATTCCTGCACTTGCTAATGCACCGGCATTGGTGCTTGCATCTGTCATTCACACCCCTGGATGTGAGCAAGGACCACAATATTACCTTGTGATGCCTACTACATGACTCCAGTATCAGGATTGGCCACCCATTAGGCGACTGCATCGTGTTCGGCTGTACAGAATCTGCAGCCTGTCCAGTGACACAATCATATTTGTGTGTACCTCATACAATGTGCTCCCACCTTGTGATGCCTATTACAATGGAATACATGAATACAGTATTGGAAATGGCTGCCTATTAGGTGACGATTTGGCGTAAGTCTGTACGGAATCAGCGGCCTGTCTGGAAATTCATTCATATTTGTGTGTTCCTCTTAGGCATACCTTGTGATGCCTATCACATCAGACTACATGACTATAGTCATAGCCGGCCTTAGGCATAGGCCAACTAAGCAGCTGCCTAGGGCACCGCTTTAGTGGGTGCACATTACCAATATTTATTTGGTGTAGGTAGACCAGGATGGGGTCACTGGGTGGTGTGGTGGGGGGGGGGCATTGTGCCCTCTGTCTAGGGCACCAGTTGACCTAAGGCCACTCCTGACTACAGTATCGGGAATGGCTGTCTATTAGGTGACCGCATGGCATTCGAATGTATGGAATCAGCGGCCTATCCGGTGAATCATTCATAATTGTGTGTTCCTCTTACAATCTGCTCCCACCTTATAACGCCTACCACATCGGACTACATGACTACAGTATCGGGAATGGCTGCCCATTAGGCGACGGCATGGCGTTCGACTGTACGGAATTAGTGGCCTGTCCAGTGAATTAATCATATTTGTTTGCTCCGTATGCACTCTGCTCCTGTCTGGCTGATATATGGGAACCAAGACCTTGCATTACAAATAAGTAGTTGGGTTGTAGTAGCCACATCCGTCGGACGGGTCATGCTACCGCATACCTATTATAGGTTTGCCACCTTCTCAATTGGCCAAGGTAGGACTTTAGGGTTACCACCTGTCCCACTTTGCGAGGGACAGTGCAAAAATAATCAAGACATAGCACATGTCCATATTACAGGACATTATTATATTCTACGTTTCATTAATGATTGCATACAACAGTTATTTTATATATGACACTTCTATATGTTATGTGAAGTAGCATAAGCAATTCAAATGCAACTAGATTAAGCTTTTATTTGTGCAAATAAGTGTAATCCTGTACTATGCATGGCTGTAGGTATGTTTAGTCCTGGAATGTCTGACATTTCTGCAGAATATGTCCCACTCTGACCATTTGGAAAGGTGGCAACCCTATAGGACCTGTATGTACAGACGTCAGGCTTTGCAGGGCAACATACCCAAAGCCAGTAGAAAGGGGTGTACTTCACTGTTTCGCCTAAAGAAAAGGATACTCTTGTAGCATTATAGTTGCTTGTATTGTTACCTATAACATGTAGGTGTTTCATAGGAACATAATTGTTTTATGCTACTACTACAGACAATATAGGTAGTCTTTGCCTAAATCACAGGACATTTGCCTTAATTACAGTTATTATGCAGGACACAACTGCCCACAGGGGAGTATCCCTAGCAAAGGTGGACAGGTGGTAACCCCATACCTTTTATTCTATCAATCTTCTAAGGTAGTTGGCGGAACATGCGCTTTCTCTCACTATCAGACCTCTCATACGAAAGGGGAAAAATAAATACTGAATCAGGGACACTGCATAACGACTTAAGGGACACATTTAGAAGGTTGGTGCTATTAACCTGACACATTTATGGACACAGAGCACATATGTATTCATACGCATTTTCTGAGGTGCATGCAGTTTATGACTCTTACATGTTGTCAATATTCATTACGTGTATTCCACCACCTTTCCTCCTAATATCAATAGTTCTAGGATGGTTTAGTTGACTGTTTTAGGATTCTGATTCTTAATCACGGATGTCCCTGGTAATCGGGGACAGTTCAATGATATGGTCCCTATGTATTCCCCCAATGGTTTACGGACTGTCCAGTAGATGTGCTCTTACAGTTTGGGAGGTATGAGCATCTGCTATACCCACATTGGAATATTATTTATACCCATGGGGTGGTCCTAATATGTGTCTGCCAGCCAACACATGCACGCCTAGCCTCATAATCGCATACCCATAGTTCCCCCACCTGCCACTAGTCTACAGCACTCATTCTTACTGTAGGCGCAGGTGGATGCAGGTGGGATATGAGCACACCCCTACACACTGCCCACTCTCCCCGTGTCAGGACACATGTCGTATGTTTTGTCAACTCATGTGTTATCAGGCTTGCACAACCTACTGTTCCGTGTACAGCTACATCCTGGTCATAATGGTGTTCCCCCATTGGTTGAAGGTACCAAATTTTTGGTGTCCTGCAAGGGACGTCGCTGTCCATGTTTAAAGTGTAGACCTTGTAGATCTCTTCCACTGGTAGTTTCCTGCCGGTGGTCTGGGAACCAGTGCTGTATTTACCTTTATTGCGTGTCTGTATTTCTCACCGGCCTAGCTGGGGTGGGTGATAAGTAGACGTTTGTTGAGTGGACCTCCCACCAACATATGCCCAGTCTAAACATGTTACCCATAACTGCTGTAACATAACTTATGTATATACATGTGTATATTTACTGTAACATATATATATATCTATTTACATTAATATATACAGACATATCTGCATATGTATTCATACATGTATATTCATATCTTGCTGTTACATACATATATATATATATATATATATATATATATATATATATATATATAATTATATATATGTACATCAATACATTCCCTGCTCATATGCACTTACACATGCGTAATGGTGTTTATAAGCTTCACCAGCATACTAGTGCCTTATTCATTATAATGCCGACACACTCCAGTTATCTTGTAATCAGTATGTAGCACGTGATACAGCAGACAGATGTTGCTATATGTTCATGTAGGGATTACCAATGGTAATTGGAATGTGATAGTGTGATTCGACCTGTCCCTCTTCTGCACAGCCTATTATTCCATGTACTGTCGATGTTTGTATAGGCACATTCCTATTATTTATGTCAACAAATGGAATGCATGTGCTACAGAATTTGTACTTCAACATATATTGTTGTCTGCATGTGAGTATGCATATATACCTATTACGTCCTAGCTGACCTCCACGGGGCGGTCCATTAGAACTGGCCCATCCAACCCTGGCACGCCTGGATCCATAATTGCATACCCATTGTTCCCCCACCTGCCACTACTCTACAGTACTCATCCTTACTGTGGACGCAGGTGGATGCAGGTGGGATATGAACACACCCCTTCACACTGGCCACTCTCCCCGTGTCGGGACACATGTCATATGTTGTGTTAATCCATGTGTTATCAGGCTTGCACAACCTACTGTTCCATGTACAGCTACGTCCTGGTCGTAATTGTGTTGCCCCATTAAAGGAAGTAGCAAATTTTTGGTGCCCTGCCAGGGATGTCGTTGTCCATATTTAAAGTGTAGACCTTGCTGATCTCTCCCACTGGTAGTTTCCTGCCGGTGGTCTGGGAACCTGTGTTGTATTTACCTTTGTTGTGTGTCAGTATGTCTCACCGATCTAGCTGGGGGGGTGGTAAGTAGACGTTTGTTGACCCGTAACTGCTTCAACATAACCTAGGTATATACAAGTGTATCTCACTGTAACATATCTATATCTATATCTATATATATATATATATATATATATATATATATATATATCTATATATATATATATATATATATATATATATATATATATATATATATCTATATATATATATATATATATATATATATATATATATATATATATATATTTACATTAATATATACAGACATATCTGCATATGTATTCATATATGTATATTCATATCTTGCTGTTTTATATATATATATATATATATATATATATATATATATATATATATATATATATAGTTATATATATATGTACATCAGTGTGTCAATACATTCCCCGCACATACGCACTTACACATGCATAATGATGTTTATAAGCTTCAACAGCATACTAGTGCCTTATTCATTATAACACCAACACACATCAGTCATCTTGTAATCGGTATGTCGCATGTTATACAGCGGACAGATGTCGCTATATGTTCATGTATGGATTTCCAATGGTAATTGGAATGTGATAGTGTGATTCGTACCATCCATCTTCTGCACAGACTATTATTCCATGTATTGTCGATGTTTGTATGGGCACATTCCTATTATTTATGTCAACAAATGGAATGCATGTGTTACAGAATTTGTACATCAACATATATTGTTTGCATGTGAGTACGCATATATACCTGTTATGACCTAGCTGACCTCCACGGGGTGGTCCAATAGAATCAGCCCATCCAACCCTGGCACGCCTGGATCTATAATTGCATACCCATAGTTCCCTCACCTGTCACTACTCTACAGCACTCATCCTCACTGTGGACGCAGGTGGATGCAGGTGGGATATGAACACACCCCTACACACAGCCCACTCTCCCCGTGTCAGGACACATGTCATACGTTGTGTCATTCCATGTGTTTCCAGGCTTACACAACCTACTGTTCCATGTACAGCTACACCCTGGTCTTAACTATGTTACACCCATCAACTGAAGGCACCATATTTTTGGTGTCCCGCAAGGAACGTCGCTTACCATGTTTAAAGTGTAGACCTTGTAGATCTCTCCCACTGGTAGTTTCCTGCTGGTGGTCTGGGAACCAGTGTTGTATTTACCTTTATTGCATGTCTGTATGCCTCACCGGCCTAGCTGGGGGGGGGGGGGTGGTAAGTAGACGCTTGTTGAGTGGACCTCCCACCAACATATGCCCGGTCTAAACATGTCACCTGTAACTGCTGTAACATAACCTAGGTATATAAATGTGTATTTCACTGTAACATATATATATATATATATATATATATATATATATATATATATATATATATATATATATATATATTTACATTAATATATACAGACATATCTGCATATGTATTCATACATGTATATTCATATCTTGCTGTCATTCATATATATATATATATATATATATATATATATATATATATATATATATATATATATATATATATATATATATATATATCTATAATATATACATCAGTATGTCAATACATTCCCCGCTCATACGCACTTGTACATGCGTAATGATGTTTATAAGCTTCACCAGCATACTAGTGCCTTATTCATTATAACACCAACACACTCCAGCCATCTTGTAATCGGTATGTAGCACGTTATACAGCGGACAGATGTCACTATATGTTCATGTAGGGATTACCGATGGTTATTGGAATGTGATATTGTGATTCGACCCATCCCTCTTCTGCACAGCCTATTATTACTAGCTGACCTCCACGGGGCAGTCCATTAGAACCGGCCTATCCAACCCTGGCATGCCTGGATCCATAATTGCATACCCATAGTTCCTCCACCCCACCCGTGTTAAATTTACAGGGGTAACATCCATTATCCACTTGTTATCGCAGCCATGACACACCTTTCCACATTTCCCTCTCCAGAGCTTTTGGGGCCCTACACACATTCTGTCCCACCTTGTGTATTCACAGGGTCTTCCGCCATGTATATTTGCACATATGTGCCTTTCCTGGTATTATGGAATACAGCCATTTGCGCTTTCCTAGCATGGGATTACATTCCGCCTGTGTGTAAAGTAGACCTAGCATTTCAACGATGTTACTCCCGGTGGTAATACCCTGCCTGTGGTGTGAGTAGCATTGCTCTGCTCACTCCTGGGCAACTTTTTATGACATACGCTGAAAGCACTTTAAAATACCAACATTGCTCTTGATTCCCTTCACATCCCTTGTGTATGCTTTACTGTTACAACATCCATTCTTTATATATATATATATATATATATATATATATATATATATATATATATATATATATAAAATATATATATATTTTTTTTTCATGTATGTAGATATATATCTATACACACATATATGTGTGTGTGTGTATATATATATATATATATATATATATATATATATATATATATATATATATATATATATATATATATATATATATATATATATATATATATAAATATATATATATATATATATATATATATATATATATATATATATATATATTACATCTGTACATACAAACATACATTTCCTATGCTGGGAGCCACTTACACCTCGCCTATTCTTACTGTGCATTACACATGTTTACTGTCACTTGTTTATGCTTATTTGTGCCTTATACATTATGACAATACCACTTTGATTGAAAGGAATTGGTTAATAGTCCCATGCGATACACACATACATCTTTACATGTTTAAATGGTGGCTTTACAGCAGAGCAACATTAATTCCGCAAGGAAAATGATATGTGCTATTGTCGACCTTGAACCGTAAATGCCTTTTCGTTAGGTGGATGCTCTAACTACTACACTATTGGTGTTCTGCCTCATTTATATGTATACCCATGGTGCATTGTTACCCGAACACGCACCTCATCACTTCACTTACACAGCAGGCATCCATTTACCTGTTGGGAAAAATGCACTACTACACATGCGTCATTCCCTATTCCCTACTGCTCTGGACTCGTGCCGCATGTTGACTCACTCCGAGGATATTCAGACCTCTGCAGCCTACAGTCCTGGCACATATGTGTATTCGATTGTCAGGGTGTTCATATGTTTTTCTGGGTTAAGGCTGGGTTTCTGGGGACGAGGACTGTCCTGTACCTAGCTGAAAGTCAGACTTAGCAAGGGGAGATCGTTCGTTCCACTTTTTGCGTTCTACCTGTGGTTAGGAATGCAGAGGTGTGCTCACCGATGGCCATCCTGATATATAACAGCACTAACTATTACGGGCATTTCATATATTGTGACCATGTTCATTTTTCATATATATATATATATATATATATATATATATATATATATATGTGTGTGTGTATATCGGTCTGTACATACACATGCATATACACCTACATGCTCATTTACATTTCCCATACCGATGAATCACTGCCACCTACCATCATGCATACACACTTGCATACCCGCTTACGTCTCAGGTTGCCACCTTTTCATATGGCAAAGCGGAGCATTTTTGGGATACACATCAGACTTTACAGGCCGACACATACCCATGTTCAGTACAAAGGTTAGAACTTTACTTATTTCCCTAAATGAATGCTTATTCTTGTAGCGGTTTGTTTGCTTCACCTGTTTCTTGTAACTTTGAGTATTTTATATAAATAACTGTTTTATGCAACTGTTACATGATATATGGGACATATTTCCTACTATCACAGGACATTTGCCATTGCATTATATTTGGTCTGGACACAACTAACAAAAAAGGGACTGTCCTTCACAAAGGGGGACAGGTGGTAACCCTACTTACGTCTGCTTTACAGCGCCTTAAGCACCCTATATTTGACTGCCACTATGCGAATGTGTAAGGTATATATTCCCGATAATGCATGTGGGGAGACATGCATCACGGTCAGGTGTTTAATCCTGGGTCGTAGGTTCTGCAGGACCGGCTGGAGGATGAGCAGTCTTGTGGACAGCTACTGCTCATACAACTTGTGTCCAGATGTATACAGGACTGGACATCGTGTTGTGACACCAAGTCTAATGTTTAGAACAGATACATATCCCATGAGGGATATCCCAAAATTGTGGGGAACGATGACTATCTTTGCTTTACGGCTATAAGGTAGGGTTAAACATGCAAGGGATACATAGTTTGCAATCCTGAGAATGCCTAGGGTGAGACTGCCTACTAGATATGGGTAGGGGTCACTATGTGCAGATATGGCCGTGCCTATCTAGCAGCCTGAGTATGGCTGGTTTTGGTGGACATTCAGGAAGGGGGGTGGTGTGCTGTGAAGGGGATGATGGGTATTCAATTATGTATCCAGGTGTGTTGGGGTTGGATGGCTCAGTTCAGGCCAGACCATTATGTGGGTATGTGCTGGTAACGTTTCTGTACATGTGTATTGCACATTTTAATGTTCACATATTTTTGGGATTGTATTGTGGATGTGTATATTTGTTCTTTTGTTATCTTCCTGATCCACACACCGCTCCCTCGTAGACCTCCAGTTCACCTATTGTGCATCCAACCCAGTCTCTCACTGACGATATATTACATTACCCATCACCCCCCCACCCCCATATTCCACAATCAACATTCATCCCTTCTCTAGTTGATGGCCCATGGCACAGTCAACAGAACTCATTGCGTACACTACATATCTCTGGGACCAATATGATTGTGAGTTCTACACTAACATTTCAGATCAACCACATGCTGTATGTCACGCACATAGGTACTCACAAATACTTATCTTTCATGACATGGTAGATAGACCCGGGTAATACCCGTTCATGTATGGGCTGTCCTGGCAAGGACATCTTGGACCACGAATGGGCAGATATTGGCCGAATGCTCTGACCATTGGTAGGGTTGCCAAATTTTCATATGACCTGGATGGGACATTTTCATGGCACACATCTGAGTTTACAGGCCAACACATACCCACGGTCATTACAAAGGATAGTACTTTAGTTTCATGCCTACATATAAGCTTTTATTGTTGTGGCAGTGTAGTTGCTTATTCTGTTTCGTTTACTTGCTTATTCTGCTTCTTGTAACATATAGGTATTTTATATATGGACATACGTACTGTATGGGACTATTTCATAACATATGGGACATAATTATGTCCTACTATCACAGGACATTTCACATTTATTATGAATTTGGTATGGACACACCTGCCTAGAGGGGGACCCTCCCTCACAATGTGGAACAGGCGGTAACCCATACCATTGGGCTAGGCTTGGCAATTGGCGGCGCGCTAACACGATACGTTTCACTTCCACTTGGTTTAACTAATGACACTACAATGGAATATGGGTATGGGGTTTTAAATATCTTTGTTCGAGGGACAGGGACTCAATATTCAGCTACGTGCCTTTGTGTTTACTTCTTATGTTGTGTTTGCAAGTTGTCTTGTATGCTTTGCGTACATTTCAGTATCCATGAACACTGACAGGAGTGATTACTGTTGGAGGCAGGCTGTACTAGTCAGCATTTTAGGTTGCGCGTATGCAGCTGACATGATCACGCCTCCGTGCAGAGCTTGGACATGCACCCTGCACTCGTGCATGTTTCCTATGCATGTGAACGTTACGGCAGCGTGCCTTCATTAATATGCATGTGTTGCTGTTGTGCCATCTCTACGCCGCACGGTCGGCACAAGGCTAACACTGTCCTTGTGCCGAGCTTCATGAATCCCGGGGACAGTGTTGCTGTCATCCTATAATTCCAAGAACTTCCCTAGTTGAGCCTATAATCAGCTGAACGTCATTAAATATTGAAAAAGACTTCGCACTGTAAAATAAAAATTAAAAGTGGACATTCTTTCTGCATCAAAATTATGATGATGTTTAAAACTTTTTGCATGACAAGAAGCTGATTTTATATCACATTTTGTCATTTTGATACTTTAGTATGCAATGGTATTATTTACGTTATATAATGATTATAATACAGAAAGAATGCCCACTGATGCCCACTATCAATTTTTTATATATCTTCACATACTTTTGTATTTTTCTTAAATGGAATAAACACAGTTAATAGGTGTTGTTTTAAAACACTTTGCATACATGTTTATCTATTTACTTCCTTCCTTATACTTTTCAAACATGACCTTGGGTAAAGGTGGCTGTGAATAATAATTTAATTTGTCTATTGCATCATGTGACATGCTTTAAATATTTAACAATATTCAGCTGAGTACTAAGATTGCGTGAGGAAGTTCTTGTCATTACAGAATGACGGCACTGACATTTAAATAAAGTAACTTTTTTGTGTCACATATGCAGTTTTTTGAATTAAGAATATAAGAGACTTTCAAGTTCTATCTTCTCTAATGTTATGTTAGATAATACATCTTTCAATACAGAGAACATATTAAAAACTTACAGACATTACCCATGCCAAAGTATGAAGAGTATACACCGTCTCAAACTAATAGCTAACCCAATAAGAGACTTCCAGAGTATTTATTACATTATGGAGTGTGGTGGAGGTGGTATAGATTTGCATGCCATGGTGCTGCACCATATATCACAGATGTCTTAGTGCAATGTGACCCCCTGGTGATTAACTATGTGATTAGACCAGCATACCAGTCATATACTGGGGATAGAACTGCAGCTGAGTTAATGGCAGGAGTAGCTCTACTGAACAAAAGTAGTGTGGTTTTGCTATAGGAGTTCAAAAGACCTACATGACAAGCACAGTATGATGATGTGTCCAGTACTTTGTGCATTGACATGCACAGAGAAGTGTTTCATAGATCTAACATGGGCACTGTGTAACATGGGAAATGGGAGAAAGCAAAGCCAGAAATAGGACAAGAGTAACCAGACAGGAACAAATACAAGGTAACCTGAAGGAAAGATGGAGAAGAGGGACATATTTTTGGGTACAGGTATCCATTTTCCTTTTTTAAAGAAAAAGGAAATATCATAGCAAGAAATGTGTGAGAGAAATGGAGGGAACATGGAAGGTAGGGACAAACAGACAAACATAAAATACAGAAAAACACACACAGTGGAAGTGTGGACCCAAAGTTTCTGTTTTACTTATCTTATTGATCGGTTATTATTTGAGTAATGGATTAAAAAAAGTAATACAGTTAGTTTGGGTGAAGTTGGAGAAATGGGAAGGTGATGGTCTGTGTTGTTATGGTTGTGTTACAGGTTACAGTGGAGAGTGAGTTAAGTGAATGTTGGTGCTGACAGGCTGTGAGTTGTGTTATAGCACTGAGGGACAGGAGTGTGAAGAGTTCTGGGAATGCCATTATGATCAGATTATGAGGTGTAACACTGGACTATATGAGAGTTGTTCAGCTAATATGTTATAGTGGTGCTTTGAGTAACAGTCCCTTGTGACAGGATGATTGCACCAAATGGGTGGGGTTGTGGATACTTTAAATGTACAGTAAGAGAGAGGTTGGGTTAGAATTGGGGGTTGGGTAGGATGAGAGTTGTGAGCCTGAGCGTAAGAAAGGCAAATGAAGTAGAGCTTCAGACTTATAGAATGAACATAACTTCATAGTTGATTACTAGGCTAATGCTCCTAAAGGACATTTTTAAGAAAAGCTATGCTTCTCACATGAATTATGTCAACCAAGCTAGGCAAGAGTAGAATCTACAGCCTTCTGATCCATAGTCAGATGTGTTATCCATTGTGCCACTTGCCCTGGTGGTCAAATTGCTATGGAGATGCTAGAGATTCAACCTATGACCTCATACATTCAAATCATCCATTCTACCACTGAGCTTCATCCTCTGTGAAAGGAATCAAACTTTGTACCACAAGGATTGCAACTTACAGCCTTAACCTTTTGCAGCAAAGTTCCAGAAACAATTTATTGCAACGAAAACCTCACTTCTACTAATAATTCAGCTTTATTTAATGCAGGTGAATAACAGGCCACAAAATCCTGCATTAAGGATTCACTTTTGAAAATGTTGCTTGAGCAAGAGCAGTACAAATATGGGGGGGCTGACAAACATTGGAAGGCAGGCAGTGACACACAAACTCTACCTAGTGCCTTGCAAGCAGCCTTTCTTTACAGAAACGATTAGTTTGACTCAAAAGCACATATAGGTGAAAATGCATTGTGATGGCTATAATAATAAGGGATCCTGGTGGCTTAAAATTATTACAGTGGAAAAAGAAAAAAGAAACAGAAGCCATTATGTGCTACTTTTAAAGCAGAAAACAGGAATCTCACTGGGATATCAGCATCTTTCCAAGGGGAAAGAAATAAACTATGGAAACTACTGTTTTAGAAATTACACAGACGGGGAATGTCACTATTTATAACAGATTGCTTTGTAAAACAGTTATGGAGCCCAGAAGGTTAGTGCACTAAAATATAGAGTGCATTTTTACTATGGTACAGAACAATTACACCAGCTGTGTATTCTCCAATAAATAATTTAATGTTATTAAGTATTAAAAGTACTGGCTTGCTATACACAAAATTGTAGTCATGTTCAGCCATAGTCATTTGAATGTTATAGCAGTTTTTGGTCTGATGACATGATATTCAAAAAAGTAAAACAAAAAAAATGCACAGAATTCTAACTGAAACCATAATAATACCATGGAGACCTAAATTTAAATCTAAAGGACAAAGAGCATTTAAAACAAACATTATCTTCACTGTACTAAAAGCCTTACTTTTATCAAAAATTCATCATAAGCCTTCTAACTGTCCTTCTCACCTAAATTAAAACTGTCCTAAAAATGAACATTCAAATAAGTAATATGGCAAACATTTCCTGTACAGTTCTGAGCTCTATGCAAAACTTGGCATACCTATTTCCTTTCCTCGCCTTCATTTCTTTGAATTTCTAAGCACTAATCACATGATCTATCATCTCTTTGAGAAACCCACTAATGCACCTCTTCAAATGCTCAATGTTCTACATCTACACACGCATAAGAACATTTTATAGTGTACTACTTACCTTTACTTCATAGGAATGTAATGTAATTAGCAGATGAATATATAAGTGTTAATGTATATTACTTAATGTCTGTTAATGCAATTACTGTACTGAATGACTGTTCAAAAATGCTTGTAACATGTTGGAGCTTTTTTCCCCAGGCCTCTGCTGAAAAGTTTTTTTTGACTAAATTCAGTCAGACAAATCTAGTAAACAAAAGCAAAATAGTTAATAAATTAAACATAATAATAAAAAATAACCTATAATAATACTGGCTTTGAAAAAAAAAAACCATAACAATGCAATCACCTTGTACTCTGCATTCAGTAATGACTAAGGCTGACATTTCTGTCTGACAGCCCTATCCTATCTATTTAATGAAACTGAATAGAACAATCATTCTATACAACTGTAATCCAAACAAGCAGCAAAAACTGAATGTAAAACAAAGGCCAATACCTAAAATGCTGACTCGTCGTAAACCACTCAATCAAAGTTTTGAAGCAAATGATTGGAAAGCTTAAAAGACAGTTTCAACAGTGGCAAGAAATATAGTTAACTGTTATAGATATCTTTCTAAATCACTTATAGATATGTAAGTTGTTTACATTTTTTCTTTATAAATAAGCTGCCCTTGCAGGACATTTTAAGCCTAGCCAATTTTCCTTTTTTGTACTCAGATTAATCTGTCCCATTTAGTTAGAGATTTGTCTTATTCATCCTACGGTCGATGACTATATATTACCCCTATTGAGAATAACTAGGACCATACCATAGATAACCTGAGGGGACTTATGCATGAGATAAAGCATTTAGGAGCTGCCTCTATCCATTAATAGTCCAGGGATCAGTCCAGGGATTACTTTTCTGTTTCTTATCTATAGATCCATGTTGAGCTTGAATATGAACACAGATGAATTTTGTTTTTGTGACTGGGGAGTCTGTTCCATCGCAGCAGTATCCTCTTTGAGATATACCTCTCCCTTCAGATTATATGCTGATGTTGCAGAAGAGATTTACATCCCTAGACAGAGTACTTCTGATGCCATTTGACTTTATGATGTGCAGTAAATCCATCAGTACTGGGTCAGAGATACCAAACAGGAAAGGACCCAGGAATGAACCCTGTGGTACTCCCACTTGTCACTGGTCTGGTCGGATTTGGAGTCTGCTACTTTCATAGTGTGGGTTCTGTCAGTGAGCCAGTTGGCAATCCATCTTGTGACATAAGGATTTATACCTAGTTTAGTGAGTTTATCTATAATTCCAGAGTGGGGGATGGTGTCAAAAGCCTCGGCGAGATGTAAATAGGCTGTGTGAACCACCTTATCTTCGTCTACAGCTTTGGTGACTACTTCAAAGAAGTCTATCAGGTTTAGGAGACATGATCTACCTTTTACAAACCCGAACTGGGTGGGGTCCAGAGTTTGGAGATTACCAATGCCTTTGTTTATAAGTTCTATAATGATACGTTCCATGGCCTTGCAGACCAGGCTCATCAAGCTAATGGGGTGGTAGTTCCCAGGGTCCGTGGTGACTCCCTCTTTATGGAGTGGGATAACCATCACTGTGCGCCATTCAGTGGGCACAAAGCCCGAGGCTAAGATTGAACATGGTGTTTAGGTGGAGTGCCAGTTCATTCTGTAGCTCATGTAGAATGCAGCCTGAGATGTTGTCAGGTCCCATGGCTGCTGTGTTCTGTGTGTTTTTTACCTGTGCAGCCGTGATTACAGGAACTTTGCATTCTTCTGGTATAGGGATGGGCCCTTTAGGGGGTAAGAGGGAGGGTAAAGTTAGCACTGAACCTATCTGCCAGGATGTTGGCAATATCAGTTGGTTCTGTATATTTAGTGCCATTGTGCTGTAACTCAGAGCAGATCTGAGTGTTGCCATTGAGATTCTTGACATAGCTATAAAATGCTTTGTGGTAAAGTTAGCACTGAACCTATCTGCCAGGATGTTGGCAATATCAGTTGGTTCTGTATATTTAGTGCCATTGTGCTGTAACTCAGAGCAGATCTGAGTGTTGCCATTGAGATTCTTGACATAGCTATAAAATGCTTTGTGGTTGTCTTTAGAATCAGTGGTGATTTTTTTGTTTTCGTAACTAGCTTTGGAGGATTTTATGAGGGATATCAGCTTCTTACTGAGGCTGACCAGGGAGTCCTCCAATCATGGGATTTTACTCTTTTTTGCAACAGTTTCTTTCTTCTGTTATAGAGTTTGTTTATGGCAGGGGACCACCAGACTGGCTTCCTTTTTTTGGAGGATAGCATCTTGGTTCTGCTAGGGATAGCACGATCCATGCACTCGTGTAAGTGCTTATAAAGTGCATTTGTGTAGGATTCAGCAGACATACATCTATTGTCCATCTGAATGTGTGTCATGAAGTTTGCCACATGTGTCTTAAGAAGCGGTTGGCTTTGGAGACATTTTTTATGGTGGTTTCCCTAATGGGGGGTGGGGGCAGGATGTGGATGACTAGGGTGATTAGTTTGTGGTTGGAACTGACCAACGAGGAATTGACCTCTGGTGTGGAACACTGGTCGCCCATGTTGATAATGACCAGGTCTAGGATATTGCTGCCACTGATGGGGGTGGGGATAAGTTGATCCAAGGTACTGGAATTTATAAATTCCAGAAAACATTGAGCAAAAGAGTTGGTACATGAGTAGTTTTCCCAGTTAATGGTTGGGTAGTTGAAATTGCCCATTATTAGGGTGTTGGGTTGTACCCTAATATTTTCCAGTGTATCAAGAAATGAGGAGTGGGAATCCTGTGGCATGTTGGGGGATCTGTAGCAAGTTACAATTTGGATTGCAGTCTTGCCCAGAGTTAGTTGCACTTGGATAATCTCGGATGCATTATGCTGAGCAACTAGCCTGGAGATATGGATGTCCTTAATGAATATGGACACGCTTCCACCTTTAGTGTTTCAGTCCAGGTTAGGTGGTCAAAAGGTGTGGTATGAATTATAGCCTGGTAATGCAAGGGTGCTCTCTGGAGCCTTGAACCAGGTTTCTGTCACTGCACAGATGTCAATGTTCTCCATTTTAGGGAGTGCCTCGAATGAGTGCATTTTGAGGTTTAGACTTCTAGCATTGAATAGCATTACCCTCAGATTTTGTTTGCTTGTACCTGTTACGGTGGTGAATCTGTCATTTAAACCTTGCCTAAAAAAGGCACTATAGGGTTGGCAAGAGCTTTAGCCAGTATCCGGAATCTCAAGGGCGACAGGTAAAGGCCATCTCTGGTAAAGCATTGTGGTCTGTCGATCATGTCATCCTAGGCAGACAGATACTGGATCCCCTTAAAATGACACCAGAAGCTTAGCAGTTCCATGGGATAGGTGACTTCCCAAAGGATATAATAAGGCACTTTTTTAGCACTTACTTTCAGTCCACAGTTTTGGCACAAATTATTTATTTGGGACAAACCTTCCTGCAGGGTGGCAAATGATTTTTTTTTTTGTTTCATGTAGTTTTATACTTTTTGTATGTTTTGTTGAACTAGTTAGTTTATATTACATTTTATGAAATGTTGTAAATATTTTTTTTTTCAAAAAAAGTAAAATGAGGCAAGGAAACAATGCCTGGGATTTTCCCTCTTTGTAACTCACAGATAATAATCTGTATCAACATAATCTACAGGCTGTAATGTCTTACTCAAATATTTATAGCTATCTGCATTATGAGTCACCCAAAATTAAGTCTTTACCATGCCTTGATCATTACTTCTGGAACACTAAGAAGTAAACCACTGGTGGGAAAGCAGCAAATACACCAACGACCAAAGAAAACCACTTCCAAGCCGATAACTAGTCCCTGTACACTCACGTGAAACCAACTGATAAAAAATGCTACGATCTTTTAACACACTTTTAACACACTTTATTGTATAAATTAACAAACAGTCAAGTGCTTTCGTCAAATAGACTTCCTCAGAACAATAGTTATCCAAAATCACTCAGCTTTTATACCTTTGATCAATCAATTAACCAATTAATGAACCAATTAAACTACAAAAACACAATATAATTAACTTGTGTATGTGCTCATTTAAATATTTTTAAAATCATTTGGTGACACATTAAAACACATAAAATAGAGGTAAAAATGTAATGCTTAAAAACTACAAGGGGTTGAATCAATAAAATATTATGCTTTAAATTATTTCATTTTATTTTATTAGCTCTGTATCTCAACTCAGGTTTAATACTAATGGCATCGTTGATGCCCGGAAATTCATTTGCATTGACCATAAGTTGCCACCTAGTTTCTACCCTAAGCAACTTATTGGTACTTCTGGAACACTAATAGCATTTATCGCATGTTCAGTCAATAACAAAATCAAAGATGCTTGGCATTTCTTCCCGAAGACTATAAATGTGTCAAAAAAGATATAACAAACTCTAAAAGACATAAACTCTGGAAAACTGTCCTAAAATAAAAGCTGTAAGTGGGTTGCATGTCTTCTGTATCGTTTTTTTCCCTTTATAACACCATATCATCCTATCATATAATTCCCTTTAGGAAACTATTAAATGAAGAAGCTTTACATTTATGCAGCCAGATTATATCTCAGAATAACATTTTGAAACAGACTTTAGGGACCATTAGGTGGCTTCTTTGTAATGTAAATGAAGTGCAACAAGTCTTATGTAGT
Source organism: Protopterus annectens (assembly GCF_019279795.1). Lineage (NCBI taxonomy): Eukaryota > Metazoa > Chordata > Ceratodontiformes > Protopteridae > Protopterus > Protopterus annectens. The sequence continues at coordinate 1,547,334,126 of NC_056732.1, read as the reverse complement.
ACAGTTTGCACTATGCTGACATAGCATAATTCGATTTAAGTCCTTACCAGTGAGGCAATAGCAAGGGCAAAACAAGATTATTTGTAAACTTTGGAATCATGTGGTATGAAAATTCAAACTTCTGGAAGGAAGCGGAAGTGGTATACGCTTTCTTTACCTGCCGAAAAAAAGTTTAATGAAACAAAAAAAACAAACAAAGCAGTAAAACCAGATAGACTTTGGTCTTAAATAAAACTAGACAAATCAGTCTGCTACGCAATCAATGAATCAAATAATAAACAGTGCAATAATCCAACCACAAATAGATGGGAACACATGGATTTATTATATGAAATAAAAAATAAAACAAAAATATAAATGTTAGCTGTGTCTTTCCTTTAGTATATTCAGATCTTTATCATATTGTTAATAAGTTGAAACATCAACATTAGATTTACTGGTCAAATTATTCATTTTTTTTCAAAGCAATAAGTATCAAAATCACTTAACATATACTATTAATGAAATATAGAGACTATGCATATAGCATTAAAAAGCAAAATAAACAAAAACCTTTACAGAACCTGCAAAAGAATATCTAAAATTAAAATATCAGTATTTTATTTTGTTATTTGATTTACATTTTAAAATTCACCGCATCCTCGGGTCCCACTTTTCTACTAGAATTATATAAAATCTACCAATAATATTCACTGAAGTCCAGAACTACTTCTAAATGCCCATTGATAAAAAATATACATTTTTAAGAATTGCAATCCAAAACGTCTTCTGCTAAGGCATTATTATTTTTCTTCTTTTTTAGTACATACACATGGTCACAGATCCTGATGGATAATTTCCTAGTACCATACTGGTGAATAGAATATGAGCCATGCACTTCACTCAGCCACACATCTCAGTCATGTGGCATTACAGATGAAATGCCACCCAGGACTATCTCCATCAATCTAACAAGAACCACAGCACTGTTTTTCTGGTTTATGTGCTTAATACTGCATACTGCTCAACTGCTAACAGCGCCTGGTATTTTTGCCAGAATACATATAAAACTATTTGGGTTGCCATGAATATTATTAATAATTTATATAAAGGTAACTAGACACATTCAAAATCTGCTAAGTAAATTGAAACCAACTACCCTTGCTGCCAACAAACTTCCAGCTGAATACCTTAGACTTGCTGCTGAAGCCCTAGCTTACCCTGTACCTATCTTCATCAACAGATGCAGTTCAGAATTCTACATCACATAATGCATAAAACATATATAATCCTCCTAGAAAGCAACTAAACTATCTAATTACTGACATATATCCATTCTTTCACTACTCTCTAAGATCCTAAAAGAATACATTCATTCCCATTTGCTCCAACACTTAGTAGAAAACAACTTGTTCTCACCGTCTCATCACCGTTTTCCTCTGAAATGCAGTACAACCACAGTCCTGTTGCCTTTCCTTAATGCAGTCAGTCACAATAGAAACCAAAGAAATTGATCTCTTCTATTTTCCTTGACTTCTGTAAGTGATTAAACACACTAATCCTATCTGCTACCACTTAATCCCCAAGCCCTCTTTCATCTCTTAAACTCTTCTTTGAATTGGTTTCCTGGCTGCCTGACATCAATAAATCAAATGTCAATCTTCTTTCTCATCCTTTCTACCAGTGATCATTGCAATACCACAATGGACAACCTATTAAAAATAGCCTTGTTTCAGCCTCCAGCCCATCTACAATACCTGAATATGCAAATAAATTCACTGTCATATGTTCTGCTCCAACTCTGGCAGAGCTTCAACTCTTCATACAACATCACACGCATTCACAGACAAACAGCTAGATCAGTCCCATTAACCTCTAAGGCCCAGCAAACCAAGGCTAATGCTCTCCATGCTCAAATCTCACCTAGTCAAAATACTCACGTTTATGTCAAATTGTCAGACAACAAAGAAAAATATGAGGTACACCATAGACAGCCTCAAATTCAACAGATTTCTAAAAGATAATTACAAAGACTTGTCACAGATTAGGCCACTTTTGCAGAAAACTGCTTTTGACATTTACTGACTGATTTGTAATGCCTTCACTATGAGATAAGTTTGGTTTTATTTTGTATGTATGTCTATGTAACTATGTAAAATTATACTTGGCACATATTTTGCCTAATTATCATGCAAGCTCAGCTGAGATGTACTGTATAAATGTTTTTTATTCTCTGTTGGTTATGGAGATTATTTTCCTCAGGCTTATAGGTTCACAGGTTCATAGGTTGGTACTAGGCTATTGGCCCTAGGGCCTATACAAGCCTAGCCATAACAATTCCCTGGCTATTTCTTCCCATAATATTTACTTCCCTGGACCCCCTGCTTCTACTGAAAGGGGTCTTTTATGATTCGGTCAGACAATCTAGGTAAACAAATGCAATAAATAAAATACAAATAAATAGATGTTTGCTTTCTTAGAAATATGTGAATTTGTAGAGCTTTTTCTCCAAAATAAGAGTTTTCTGGGGCCTTGTCAAACTTTCTCATTGACAAATGCAAATAAATAATGAAATAAAATAAAAATGTGAGTTAAGAATAATAGCATTAATATGCTCAAATTTTAACTTTAGGTATATTTTTATAGTTTTTATAAAGTTTTCATTTCATGCTTTTAATGTTTCAAGCAATGTGTTTTATTCCATATGTAAAGTGACTGATTTCGGTGCTCACTGTTGTGGAAAAATATATATTCATATATATCTATATATCTGTATATATATATATATATACATATCTATATATATATATATATATATATATATATATATATATATATATATATATATATGGACCATATTTAACCAAATTAAACTCATCATCTGTTTAGTCTACACAATTTGATTAAAGTAACAAATGCCAACAAGTGTTTGAGACTGTACAATCCCTGGGACTAGGAAATATGATCTTTCCCTTCGGCTGTGCAATCTCACAGTTAATATATATATATATATATATATAACTAGTAGGGTAAGTAGGAGGGCTTGCTCCCCCAGCATAAACGTTTGATTTTTCTATAATTTTTGTTATGTTTGCATGTGCCAAGAAATACCACCAGTGCATGCTTATTGACGTTTTGACATTTGCATTGCAAAAGCTTTGTTGTCGACATTGGGACATCAACATTTGGGTCTGTTGATCATATTTAAAATACCCATAAATAAATATATATTCTACACACACACACACACACACACACACACACACACATACATATCTATATATATATATATATATATATATATATATATATATATATATATATATCTATATATATATATATATACATCTATATATATATATATATATATATATATATATATATATATACACACACTGATGTCCCGCTCACCAGGCTGAATAAAGAGAAGGTCACGGTGAGCTGCCTGTCGGGTGCTAGGATCTGCCACATAACGCAAGCACTTAGGTCACTCCAAAGCAAATACAAATATGACTCAGTCATTGTACATGCTGGTGTGAATGACCTGAGACGTACCTTCCTGGACTACATGAAAAGAGACATAGAGGAGCTCTCTGATCATGTAGCCCAGGCTGGTATGACCCTGACCTTGAGCAGCATCTTACCCTCACCTAGAATGATGCCACAGTACAAAGACAAAATGATCGATTTTAACAATTGGCTAAAATTTTGGTGTCATTCAAAGGGGATCCAGTGTCTGTCAGTCTGGGATGACATGCTCGACAAGCCATGTTGCTTCGCTAGGGACGGCTTGCACCTGTCACCACTGGGCTTTCGGATATTGGCAAAGGCTCTTGCCACCCCCATAGTGCCTTTTTTAGGCAAGGGTCAAAAGTCAAACCCACCCCCATAGACAGCAAAAGGAACAAGAAACTAAAGGTAATGCTGCTAAACGCAAGAAGTCTTAACCTCAAGATGCTCACACTCGAAGCTCTCATCAGTATAGAGAACATCAATATCTGTGCAGTGACAGAAACCTGGTTCAAGGCTCCAGAGAGCACCCCAGCACTACCAGGCTATACCTCATATTATGCTTTTCGGCCCCAAAACCCAGACTGAACCACAAAAGGAGGGGGAGTTTCCATATTTATCAAGGATATCCACACCTCCAGGTTAGTGGCATTGCACGAAGTATCGGAGACCATCCATGTGCAACTAACAGTGGGAAAGACTGCTTTTCAGTTTATAGCATCCTACAGACCACCCTCTCAAAGTCAGGAATCCCACTCGGCTTTCCTGAAAAGATTGGAGAACATGAAGATCTCTCCAAACACCATTATATTGGGTGACTTCAACTACCCAAACATTGACTGGGAGCACTACTCAAGCCCCAGCACCTTAGCTCAAAGGTTCCTGGAAATTATAAACTCAAATTCTATGGAACAACTAGTCACCACTCCCACAAGAGGGGACAACATACTAGACCTGATCATTACCAACATGGGGACTCTATGCTCCACACCAGAAGTATATCCCTCATTGGTAAGATCAGACCATAAATTAATTTCACTGGATGTCCACATCCCGACCCCGCCCCCAGCCCAGAAAACCACAGTGAAAAACTTCTCAAAAGCGAACTTCTCACTTCTCAAAACCAAAGTGGAATCCTTCAAGGCCCCAGGCCCAGTGGAAACTACGGCCCAAACTGCAGAATCCTATATAAACGCATTCTACGGACATCTCCAGGAATGCATGGATCATGCTATCCCAAACAAAACCAAGACCCAATCATCCAAAGGCAGGAGTCCAGTCTGGTGGACCCCTGCCATAAATAAACTGTACAACAGAAGGAGGAAGCTACTACGTGATAGAGCAAAATCCCTAATAGGGAAGGCATCTCTGATCAGTACTAGCAAAAAATTACGATCCCTCATAAAATCCTCCAAGGCCAGCTTTGAGAGAAAAATTGCGCAGGACACCAAAGACAATCATAAGGCTTTTTTCAGTTATGTTAGAAACCTGGGATGCAACTCCCAGACTTGTTCTGAGTTGATTCTAAACAACAAAAAGTACACTGAACCCACAGACATTGCCAATATCCTGGCAGACAGGTTCAGTGCAAACTTCTCCACCCCCTCCCCCCCAAAAGAGCAAGTATCTATCCCGGCAGAGGGCTGCCTCCCAAACATCTCTGATGGTCAGGTGAAGGTTGCCCTCTCCAAAGCAAAAAACACTGCTTCCATGGGACCAGATGGCGTCCCAGGTTGCGTCCTACATGAACTCCAAGAGGAACTAATCCCTCAAATAAAACAGCTATACAATCTCAGCCTCACTACAGGATATGTGCCCACAGAATGGTGTACAGCAACAGTGGTCCCACTCCACAAAGGTGGAGCCTCTACGGACCCTGGAAACTATCGCCCCATAAGCCTGACTAGCTTAGTCTGCAAGGCTATGGAGAGGATCATCATGGAGCCCATAAACAAAGACATTGGGGACCTACAGACACTAGATCCTACCCAGTTCGGCTTTGTCAAGGGCAGATCCTGCCTTTTGAACCTGGTTGACTTCGAAACAGTCACCAAAGCCATAGATGAAGGGAAGGTAGTCCACACAGCCTATCTGGACCTTGCAAAGGCATTTGACACAATACCCCACTTGGGCATCATAGATAAGCTATCCAGCTTAAATATAAACCCCTATGTCACAAGATGGGTCGCAAACTGGCTCAAAGACAGAACCCACAGAGTGAGAGTTGCTGGAGCCATGTCCGACTCAAAACCGGTCACAAGTGGTGTCCCACAGGGTTCTGTCCTGGGACCACTCTTGTTCGGTATATACTTTTCTGAGGTACAGGCAAACGTGGGAGGACTATGGCTCACCAAGTTCGTAGACAACTGCAAACTGGGCGCCATAATCAACTCTCCAGCTGACACAAACATCCTTCAAAAAGGTCTCACAGAGACAGATAACTGGTGCCAGCGCCATGGTTTAAAGCTAAATGCCAAAAAATGTATAGTCATACCCTTTGGCACAAACAATATGCCCACAAATTACCACATAGGCGGAAACCCATTAAGTACAGAGAAAGTTATTAGGGACCTGGGGACCCAGGTTGATAGCAATCTCTCCTTTGAAAACCACATTGCCAAAGTGGTTAGAAAGACCTTCTACATATCCCACCTCATCACGAAGGGTTTCACATCTAGATCAAGAGAGGTAATTGTGCCCCTTTATTCATCCCTCATCAGGCCCATCATAGAATACAATGCCCCTTTTGGGATGTACCTTACCCGACACCTACAGCAATTAGAAAGACCCCAAAAGTATCTCACCAAGAGGATCAAGGGTCTCAAACAGATGCCATATGCTGCTCGGTTAAAAAAACTCCAGCTCTACTCAGTTGCATACCGCCTACTTCGAGGCGATCTATGCCTGACATACAAAGCTATGTCAAATCCAGAATTAATGGATATGCTCCACCTCAGTAAATCTAAATCCCTTAGAGCCACACGCTCGAGGGACTTGAACCTCAGCACAGAAATAACTAGAACTTGCTGGAGGGACAGGTTCATAATCCAGAGGCTCCCTTCGCTCTGGAATAGAATTCCAGTTCATGTGAGGCAGAGAACCTCACTGAATCTCTTCAAGAAGAATCTCGATAGGTGGATGGGGGATCATAGGTTTGTCCCAGGGATTACTCCCGTGTCACTATTAGACAGAGGCACAGTAAACTAAACCTTAAAAAGGGCACAGTATATTCAAATCAAGGGGTGGCATAAGCCATACAGAATCGGGCTAGGCTTATAATTGCCCCAGGGCAGACAGCCTAGTATGAACCTATGAACCTATGAACCTATGAACCTATATATATATATATATATATTTATGTATGCCAATCTTTTCAGAATTTTATTTTCTTTTTACAAAAATGTTACAGCTAATCAAAAATCAGCTGACTGAGCTATGGAGCTATACTGGCTATTTTGAGATACATCACAACATCAAGATGCTGTGGGATTTAGGAAATGTTCCCACTGTACTGCAATCCTTGAGTAAGATGCAGGGAGGCTTCTCTCCTGCAAAAAGTTGCACTTTGTTTTTGTTTTTTTCTTGCTGTTGCTGTTTTTGCATTTACATGTTAGAAGAACTGCAATAATTATATGCTGGAGTTTTCATTTTTTTGCAACCTTTTATATACTTCTTGAAACAGCCATTGATCACTGTGGAATTATGGCCTTTTCTGTAGCTGGCTTCCCTAAATAAGGGATTTACCAATTAATAGCAGGCAACATAGGAATGTCAAATTTTACCAAACAAAACAACACTACAACTGTTAATCCAAATTGCACTGTAGAGGTACTAACCACAGTTCATTGCTGTTTTTTTTAATAACTGAATAAGCTACGTGTTAATGAGGGGCACAGTTTGAAATTTCATAATGGAAGACAGAAATATTATATACAAAGAGACACGTACACACAATATGATATATTTGTGGCTGTTAAGATGGTAAATTTTACATACATATACATACACACATATATATATAGAGAGAGAGAGAGAGAGAGAGAGACAAACACATACAGATGTTTGTTTGAAGAATCTGAATATGTTGGTAAGGTGTATTGTTATGTACTGAGTGCTATCTCCGAAGCACTAAAGTTCCCGTGGTGTAGCCTTTCTCTGGAACTGTGCTGTGAAACTGTTGCAGATTATACCTTTCTCTACACAAGATTTCTTCCTCTGAACTGTCTAAGTGTTATTATTTATGGCTCATTAGCATGATTACTGTATATAAGCGGGTTGCTTAGTACACATACTATTATCACTTCTGCAGTCTCACTGTACTGGTCTTTTCACATTAGCATTTTTGTTTAGTGCACCCACTCATTATGTAGTCTTGCCCACACCTTACAACTGTTCCAACTGCAGTGTGTAATAGCCTTATTTTAACTGTCTTATTTTATAAATCTCTCTAAAATGAACATAAGTGATTCAATGGGGTCACTAAACTTGCAAATGTAATAAATATATATATGGATATGTATATATGCACATACTAGTGCAATAGTGTCTTTTTTTTTTTTGCTTTGCAGGAACATAATGTCATCTGTTACGCATGTCAGTTCTGCACCAACATACACGGGTGATTTTCTGCAGTCATCGCTCTGTAGAACAACCAGCTTTGCTACCTCTGCATTATACCCTGAAGTGCCTGATTTCTTAGAATGGACTCACCCCAGCTAGAGTTTCCCAAAACATATTCAGAATGAAACAGATATTTGGCTCATAACCAACTTTCTTAAAACTCTGATAAATATAACTGCCCCACAAAACTAACATTCCAGAAGGGAGGCTATTTGGTATTTCAGAATCATTGTAGGTTCTATCTCTAATGCAGATCTGTGGTCTTATGTCCTGGCATTAGTTTTTTACACTCTGGTAAAGATATAAGCATCAACTCTAGCATTAGTTGACCTACGATGTCATACATTTTCCTGCTTTTCTGCGCTGTCCCTAGATTAGTTTCTGATGTGACACAATTTGTAACTTGTGTAGTCGGGACTATCCCGTACTCAGTTGTTGTAGTAGATGTTCTAAATTACATGAAGTTCTTGTGTACTGTGTGCGTGTGTGCGTGTGTGCGTGTGCGTGTGTGCGTGTGTGCATGTGTGCGTGTGTGTGTGTGTGTGTGTGTGTGTGTGTGTGTGTGTGTGTGTGTGTGTGTGTGTGTGTGTGTGTGTGTGTGTGTGTGTGTGTGTGTGTGCGTGTGTGTGTGTGTGAGGATCATTTGCATGTCTGTTCCTTGCACATAGCACTGTTGGTACACAATGGTAGGTATAACACTGGGCATATGGTCTTATCTCATTATATAGCCAACTTCATGACTCGTGCAAGGTTTTGGTATGTCATTCTCCTGTGTACCAGCCATACTCAATGGGGCACAGCATTTATGAATCATGTCCTTTATTTCACATTCAATTTTGTGAGTCCTATTTTGGATCCTAGTTTTACAACATCAGTGTCTTAGTTCCAGGGGTCATGGTACACAAATTGTTTTCTGAAAAGTTGAACTGAGAATATTAAGTATCGGAAGATATGAACATTAGTTGAACATCATGTTTAAAACATGTACTTTTTTCACATTTTGTTGGTTTTCTAGGGAAGCCATCAGACAAAAAATGCTCATTTTGATCATGCTTTATTGGCTTTGGTGCCATCTTATTGTGGGTACCAAATGTACTACATAGAACTACGGGGTCATTACAAAAAGTATCATTAAAGACAGACTGCAGTTTGAGGAGATTTTCAAGCATTCAGATACATATTGCCTTACAAAAGATGTATTTTTATCTTTAATGTTCTAGATTATATAATTTTACACAGTGGCTATTCTAAAATGCATGAAAAAGCATTGCTATGTACTTTAAGCTGGGGAAAGGAAGAGTCACACTGTTGTCCAGTGATGTTTGGACATTTAAGTATAGGTGTTAGAGTGCTACAGAAGGTGAAGTACAACTTGTATATTTAATTATTTATTGATATTTGATTCTCTGGTAAGTCCGACTGGGTAGGAGTCCATTTTCAGTGGACGCCCAGGGAGAAAAGCTCCAAAGTATTACAAAACATTTTAAGAACAATAATTTTACAATCTTCAAAAATAATACAAAAAAATCTGTAGTTCAAATAATTATAACAAACTTTACATAATAAGAAAACATTGTTTAATAAAAGTTATATAACAATGATTTAATATTTATAGTATTTTTAGCCCGTTTACAGGAAAAATAAAGGTAAATTAGTATAATACAAACAAGAATTGCAATATGAAGTGAGAGAAAATCAGGCTTATAGTATATTTGGAGAGAAAGCCGGGGGGGGTCATAGAAGTAAGGAAGTGAGTGAAGAAAGGAGAGTAAGAAGGTGTAAGGTGAATAGGTACTTGTTCACATTTAGGGATATAGTTTACCCTGATGTTGAGCAAGAACAGAATCAGCTTCTGGCTATGAAATCTTTCAGACTGATTTAAAGGCTGGGAGGGAAGTTATGGACCTGATGGCTATACACAAGGAGTTCCAGGCCTTAGTGGCATGGAGTGAGTATAAACAATGCCCAGTAGATTTGATAGTTTTGTGGACAGACAGGAGTTTTTGGCCATTGGATTGTAATGACCAAATGGGAACATAGTTGTGTAGAATGTTATTGAGTTGCTAGACAAGCAGATGGCTGTTGGATAATTTTGTAAGTGGCAAGAACCTGCATATATGTTAGTTGATAGGGAAGTTCTAACCAATTTATGCTTTTAAGTGTTATATAGTGGTGGGTTCTGAAAGGATATTTGCTGCAAATTTAGTAACTTTGTTTTAGCATTGTTCAAATTTTGATTTTTGTGATGCCTGAAGGTTAAGAATGGGAACACTGAGTCACTTGGGGTGGAGTATAGATAGCCAGCTGAGAGCAGTGCATTTTAAGAGCTCCATTAATTGGTATAATAATATAGGAACATTTTATTATTTTCAAGTTTAAAACATCAGAAATCTATAGATAAACTACTAAACTACATAAATATCAGTTTTGGTGGAGATATACAAACATTTTCCTGTCAATTAACTTGGAGATATATTGAGTCACTGAATATGAACAACTCAAGGAATTCTCATCCAGATGCTGCTGTGAAAAAAGAACTGCAATTGATGGACATCTACCTTACAGGAACTATCTTTGAAGATGGATGGTTTTAAAAATAACTTAGAAAACCTCAAATTAAATTCTCAAAAACAGACTGATACTCTTAAGGAACTATTACAGCAACACCATACAAAAATAACAAATATAGAGACTTCTCTAAATGACATTGAAGGGAGGCTCAAAGAGGAAGAATTCCAAAAAGAATTTCTGCTTAAACAGAATACATAGCTGCTTAACAAAATAGATGACATAGAAAACAGGGAAAGGAGAAACAACATAAGGATCTTTGGTCTGCCTGAAAACACTGAAGGAGAAGACGTTATTTCATTCTTAACAACCTGGGTTCCTGAATTGTTAGACTTGAAACAAGGACTTTCATTAGGAATTAAAAGGGCACATAGAGCATTGAGGAAACCTGCTTCTAACTCAACAAATACTCCACCTAGATCCATAGTTATAAAATTTCTTTCATTTCTGGACAAGGAACTAATATTAAAATTTGTTTGGAGAAAATCACCCTTAAAATACAATCAAAGCCTGATAAGGTTTGACAATGATTATTCTTCCAGAATACTAGAACAAAGGATAAAAGTCTGGCCAATAATAAAACTGTTGAAACAAAACAACATTAAAGCACAGCTGGCCTTTCCAGCCAAGGTAAAAATATTTTTTGCCAATGAGATGAGAACCTTTAATGACTTAGAAGAAGCTACTATATTCATAAAAAAACAACATAATGTCTATCCCAGATTAAATAGAATGGATGGCCCCTACTCTTAAAAGAATAAAAGAAACAAATCCTTGGACTGATGCTAGAAAGAAGAAACAAAAACTGATTCCAAGATAGCTGTCCCAAAAAATAACTCTTTCAACTACATCTCCCAAAGTATCAACTGATATGGTACATCACTTGTCATCTGTTTTTATTAAAAAAATGAGGGATTCTTAAACAACTGAGAAACACTAATGATTTATTCAGAATGTTCAAAGAGTCCAGTAATTCTTCACAAACAAAGGTAGGTCAAGATGGGTTGCTATTTACATTATATATAAGCCAAACAAAGCAACATATAATACAAACATAGAAGTTTCTATTCCCCTACTTGAACTCAATGAATACTTATCTTGTTCATTTTTCATTGATTTTGCTTATAATAATTTAAGTAATAAACTAAATAATTCAACAAGGTACCATTCATCAGAGTTCAAACTCAAATTTAACAAATTAGCATCATATATAATAGAAGTAACAGTAGAGTGTTTTGAAAAAAAAGGCTTCATGGAGACTAATGCCTTCTTCAGTTAAAGTATGATTTAGAAATGTAATGTATATCCTGGTTAAATAATAGTAGCAAGCTCTTAGTACAAATGTCACCATTATTCTGTCTAAATATAGTTAATATCAATTATGGCAGGTATCACAGCTACGAGTACTGTTTGATCAGTCCTGATATGGTGTGCATGGATGCAGCTGTGTCTTGCAGCTAGTACAAATGTCATTATTATTCTGTCTAAACATAGTTAATATTAGTTATGGCAGGTATCATAGCTTCAAGTGCTGTTTGATGAATCTTGGTATGGTGTGTGCGGATGTAGCCGTGTCTGGCAGCTAGTACAAATGCCATTACTATTCTGTCTAAACATAATTAATATTAATTATGTCTGGCATCATAGCTTCGAGTCCTGTTTGATTAAGCCTGACATGGTGTGTGGATGCAGCCGTGTTTGTCAGCTGTTATATGTTGCCGTTTTCATCTCCAGGAAGTTGTGGGTTGCGGCTTGTCATCAAGGTTTACTGATGCTTGTGTATTAGGATGAGACATTTGGTGTTTTATCCTGGATCCAGGGGAAGGGGGTGGATAGAACTGTGATTTGGGATATTTTGGCAGAGAATGGTTTGTTTGTACATCTGCTGAGTGAGAGATGGGAGGACTGGAGGAGTGTGTTGTCTCTTGTTGTGGTGGCTTGTTTGGAGGTTTTTTTTTTTTTTTTTTAATCTGTTTGCTCTCTGTTCTTTTCCTGGCTGCTGCCTCACTGATAGGGAGGGAATTTAGGCTTGAAGTTGTACTGAAGTGAAGCTTTGCTTCAGGTGCATCGTGAGTCTCTGGTATGCAGTACACAGACACACTAACAGAAACAGATGTGCCTAGGTTGCTATGGTAATGGAGACAGAGTGACGATAATGCTTAATGGCTCTGAGGAGCCTCTGAGATGATTCTCGGAAATGACGTTTTTGGTTTAAAAAAAAATATATATATATATATATATATATATATATATATATATATATGTATATATAAATAATAAAAGGGCTGTTTTAAACCACATGTACACATATATATGGTCTCCCAACACTTCGTTTAGCTCATTGATTCTTGATAAAAAATAAAAAATAATAATAAGCGCAATTTTATATTTAAAATGTATTTTGGTCCGAACACATTAAGGACTTACATAATAGTGGAAGTCTGAGTTATTGTGAAAGACTAAGTGCACTTGGTCTTGTGCAGTACCCTTTGCAGTGGTCTGGGTGGTGAGCTTGCTCGGACGTGTTGGGCATATGGGGATAGCTGATTCTAGGGGTGTTTGGGGTTGCTGGGAAGTGCTAGAGAGTCATCAGATTTCCTTTGTGAAAATATCTGTGAGAATGGAAATTGTGTTGAGTGGTTCACTGGCAGAGTGGCCACTGCATGGAACATGCTGGTAAAATGGAACAGGACAAATATTGGTTTGGATATTTAAAAACAGCCTGGAAACACACTACATGAACTAGTGAATGGTATTCTGGCAAAACTGGATGGGCATTGTTGCCCATGCTTGAAGTACTGATATTTGTGTATGTAAGGATGGAAATATACTTATAACAAATAAGAAACTATAAGGGTCTCATAATGTAAAGTCTATGGACTGTATAAACATGCTTGGAAGGAGCTAATAATAAGAATAAACATTGCAGCTTGTGGTCTGTCAAATAACTAAGCAACAGCAAAAAAAAAAAAAACACACACAATAGTTATGTAATGTATGATTTTAGTAAATCTAGACATAACATATATAATCGTCATATAAGATGAAGCAGTCTGCTGAATGATTTAATAACATGGGCTGGTGTATAATAACACTACTGTCTTAACTTGTCATAAATGACATACACTACATTGAACATCAAGGGGGAGCATGATGATTTTCTTACATAAGTAAATATGCATAACAAGTCATGTAATTGGTTTAACTTGAATTGTTGTTTTTGTAACCCATCTTGACCATATATAATACTTAAGCAGTTACTAAGGTAACTAATGTTTTATACATGAAGTCAAACTGACAAAGTTGTTCAAAAGAAACAACAGAAGCCTGAACTTGAAATATCACAGAATGTAACAATCATATTCTGAACAAATAGTATTAAATTGACAATAGACACTCAGTTTAATAACATGAGCTTGTGTTTGATAACACTACTGCTTTAACTTGTCATAAATGACATACACTATATTGAACATCAAGGGAAAGGATGATGATTTTCTCATATAAGTAAATGTGCATAACAAGTCATATAATTGCTTTAACTTGAATGTGGTTTTGTAGTACATCTTGACCATATATAATACTTAATCTGTTACCAAGGTAACTAATGTTTTATACATGACATCAAACTGACAAAGTTGTTCAAGGGAAACAATAGAAGCCTGAACTAGGGATGTCACAGAATGTAACAATCACATTCTGAACAAATAGTATTAAATTGACAATAATCACTCAGTTTAACCTTTGCTGATTATACAAAATAGAATGTTGCCTTTTAAATTTAAAAACTTTCAGTGTATATGCCATAAAATGGCAATTTATGAATATGGAAAGGGAACTTGTAATCATTAATCACAATAAGTGAATTTATTGTTTTTAACCTATAATTTCACTCATTTTATAATAAGAAATGACAGATATGAAAATCCTTATGTGTAGGAAATTGGGGGAAGAGGGATGCATTGATAATTAAAATACATTAACTTTCATCAATGTTTACATAAAACAAACTTGATGCTTTAAGTAAGTTAGTAACAAAGTGACTACTTAAATGCTGGCAAACAATGAAATATAACTTCTGATACATCTAGTAAAATACACTGTATTGCAATCATTAGGTATAAATATTACCATCTATTTATATTAAGTAGTAAGTTTTGAAAAACTTCATATCAATAAGGGTGAATAGGTTAAATAACTGTGTGTTATAATCTTTTACTTAGGTTTTATATATGATACATCCTACTTTACTATGATTGAATTGCTTGTCAACTATCTTTCATGTAAATATTAATTGCTTATACAATAAGTAGACATTTTTATATTGTATTAGAATTCTGTCTAATCTACAATAGTAATATATCTATTCAAAATAATATAAATATTGTTTATTCCTATTACAAATAATCTCCATATGGTAATTCAATTTATGGAGCTCAGATGTTCTGGACTGTCATGGTATGAGTGATAATCTGATGGACTTAGGTTTATCCATCAGATTATGAATGATTTTCATTCCATGGCTAGTGCAGATCTTTGTTAACATTCATTAGTTTAAATATATTATTTCACAAAAACATTTTTAGTATGCCTGACCAAAACATTACTTTATTGGTAAACACTCAAAGTATAAATCTGATAATTTCCTTTAAAAGCTCACACATATACTTTATAGTTATCAGAGGAAAATGTTTAATAGTCACAATAAAACAAAAAATACATAGTCTAAATAACCTAAGATGGAATTAACTTTATTTTCTTTAAATACCAGTAGCTTAAACAATCATAGCAATAGATCAAGTCTACTGAAATATTTAAAACTGAACAAAGCACAAATTGTCTTCCTTCAAGTAACTCATTCCAAAACAAATGACAATTTCAAATGGAATCATAAGGAATATATGATATTGACACAATCCACTTATAAGACAAAGAAAAAAGGGGTAACAATTTTATGGAAAACAAATGTGATTAGCTCAAAAATCATTTATAAGTATGAAGATAAATAAGGCCTTATGGCATTAGTAATAGTTAAATATAATAATAAAATATGTACCTTAGCCAATCTATACTGGTTCCCAGGTATTGAATCAGGAACTGTTAAAAAACACTTGGATTTCATTTTCAATAATTATAAAGGCAACTTAATATTAGGAGGAGATTTTTAACTGTATATTTGATATTTCTGAAACTACAAATAAAAGACCACTGTGTACATCTGCTGTATCAAAAGCTATTAACAAGTAAGTAGGTAGAATCATTTCATCTTGTAGATACTTTCAAATTTAAAGAAGATACATTTTTGTTTTCCCATCAAGATCACAGATTTGGTACCCAAACTAGAACAGATAAAATATTTGCTACCCATGACTTACACTCTAAAATCATTAATTTCTCAATCACTCCCTGCCCCTTTTCAGACCACAATTCATTGATACTAAAGCTTCAAAATGGGTACAAACCATTAATCTTTAACTCCAGAATTCCAGCATATATAACTAAAATTAAAGAGTTCAAACCCTGGTTATTATCTGAATTACAGTACTTCTTAGATATTAATTACACCAAAGAGTAAAAAAATGATATGGGACTCATTAAAAGCTTAAATATATGAAAAACCCTAACATGGTATAAAAAAGAATCAGAGAATGGGATTCTAAATTATTAGATCTACAATCCAAACTTTTGTCAGTAAAAGCTGAAAAAAATCAAAATAATTTGGAGATGAAAAAGAAAGTAGAAGTATTAAACAATAAATACAACAAAATTCTAACACATAAAACTAGTTTAGCTTTAGAAAAACTAAAAAATGAATAGCTTGGCTACTTCTCCCAAATATCTACATAATTTATCCACAAGAATCAAAATACAATCAAAAGCTAATAACATTAAAAGTATCTTCCATGAAAAAAACTGAAAAATGTCTTGGATATAGGTGACATTCTTGACGCTTATAGAAATCACTATATGGAACATTTCCAAAAAGTAAATATACATATCGATCAATTAAATCTAGATGAAAAATGTTATAATATTAAAAAAAAAAAACAGAAAAATTAAAACTAGATCTGCAAGCACCCATATCCTATAAAGAAATTACAGATACAATAAAAGAGGGTAAAAATAATAAAGCTCCAGGTATAGATGGCATAATTATGGAAATATATAAACTTTTTCCTTCAAAGATACTTTCCCTCTTCCATATAACTCTATTAGAAATTCAGTTACAATATTTAATACCACCCTCTTAGAGGTATTCCTTAATCACACCAATCCTAAAGGAAAATAAATCCCCAAACCTCTGTACCTCATATAGACCTATATCATTATTAAATAATGACTATAAGATATTTATGACAATATTAAATAACAGAATGAAAATACCACTATCCAAAACAATAAATAATGATCAAACTGGATTTATATATCATAGATACACACTTGACAATATTAAAGGATAATTTCTCTTATAGATTATGTTAATAAAGAAAATAAATAAACACAGAAAATAAATAAACACTCATAACTGGCTTAGATATAGAGAAACCCTTTGATTCCCTAATTTGGGACTATTTATTCAAAATGCTGGTGTTATTTGCATTTCCTCCTTCCTTTGTTCATCTACTAAAGATATATATATATATATATATATATATATATATATATATATATATATATATATAAGTATACAAATAATTTAGCGTATGTTAAGCTAGGTCCTTTCATCTCTGAATCTCTGAATCTATACATATAATGAAGGGTACTAAACAAGGATGTCCCATATCACCGATTCTATCTTCTTTAGCTAATGATATATTGGCAGATTTAATATGTAACAATACAAAAATCAAAGCAGTAGATGTTTATGAACAATACAATTCGAAACTAGTGCTCTTTGCTGATGGCATATTATTAACATTATCCAATACAAAAGAGACATTAAAAGAATTAGATATTTTAATTGACACATTTTACAGGACTTCAGGACTCCATTTCAATAAATCAAAATCAATTTTTTTATTTTTAAATAAAAAAAAAAAGAATTGCAGATGAAGGGGAATCCCATTATAGGGAAACAAGAATCTACCTTAAATATCTAGGAACTGAGTTATGCAAGGATAATAATGAGTTAGTCTCAAAAAAACTACCATAATATCATCAATACAATGAAAATCTCTGTGGAAAAGTGGAACAAAATAATATTAACATTTGAAGATAGACTGCAGTTAATAAAAATGGTTTTACTACTCACGATTCTATATATATAGCTTTGGCAATACAACTGTTACCAGAAAGGAATATACTCAAATAAATAAACTCATGCCTAAACATTTTTTATGGTTTCCCAAAGGAAACAGAATAGCTTTAATACATCATATCAGACCATGGAAACAGGGAGGATTAAACTTTCCTGATACCGAATCATATATAAAAGCATCAGTATCTAAAACAATCTCAGATTGGATCAGTCCAAATTAGTCTGCAAACTGGAAAGAATTACTAACTGTAATATCAATAAATGAATTTGATTTACAAAAAAAATTTCAAATAACAGATAAAAACAATTTGCCATGGCACATATTATGCATTAGTATGCAATATATCATAACTAAGCCCACTAAAACTTGTATGATTAATTATTACATTGACTCATTTAGGAAAACTATTAATGCAAATATAGATTTAAAAATCTGGTTTCATCTTTGAACACTATTCATATTTACAAAGAGCTATCCACATAAAATGTGGGACGGTGGCCTAATGATTAAGGTGTTTGCCTTACAAACACAAGGTGCAGGGTTTGAGTCTCACAAGGGATAATTGGCTAGGCTTAAAATGGCTTGCAAGGGCAGTTAGCCTAGTACTAATCTAGGAACCTATGAACCTAAATATACAGAGAAATAATTAATTCCTGAGAATAGAAAGGATATATTCATTGATTTCAATGTATCAAAGAACTAAAAATTCTGGATGTGCAAACAATACAAACAGCATACAAAATTCCACAACAAAATTGGCTAACTATGCAAAGCATTCTGTCGTATTCACAAGATTTATGCAGAAAAATTAGTAATTCTTCATTTAAAGAAATACCTAAACTTACAAAATACCTGTCCTATATGAAATTGTATATAATGATTATGACATGGGAAATAGCATTTCAAAATTTTACAAGATATTGATAAATTATAAAACACCCAAATCCTCATATTGGAATTATATAACAAAATGACACTCATTACAGCTAACTGAAGAAATTAAATCAAATATATTATTATCAATAAAACATGCATCCTTTACACAATACTGGAACGTTTTTAATTGGCAATGCTTGCACAGAGCATTCGCAACTCCAGATAGAATTACTAAAATTAATTCTTCCACAAAGGGAATATGTTGGAGGTCTGAGCAAATACACAGTGCAGATTGGAATCACATTTTTTTTGACTGTGTTAAAATTAAGCCATTTTGGAATGGTATTAAAACTTTTTGCAAGCTTAATTTAATGAATCATTTAACTTAGCCATAGCTCTAGTATTATTAAAGGTGTACAAAGGTCCTCATTTGAATGAGTCAAATATGCATCTAGTATTGACAATACTTGTAATCTCAAGGAAATGTATAACAAGAAAATGGAATACAAACACAATACCGACTTTGGAAGACTTCTACAGCCTACTGAAGACCACAGCATTGTTGGAAATTAAAATTAAAGAATTAAGGATTCATCCTAAGCCATTTATTAACAATCCATGGAAAAAAGTCTTATCATTGATAGACACTTTACAATAAATGAACAGATACACTCTGATAACTGGATTGTTATACCTATAAAGTAATTGTATATACTGAGCTCTGTTATAGTGTCAGGCTGATGTAAATAGTGTACATAGTTATTAAGATGTTATATACAAATACTATGGAATTTATTCAACTGTATTTGAAAAATAAAAAAAATTTGAGGACAAGAATGGGAGCTTGATAAAGAGGTGTGGGGAGGAGATAAGGAGTGGCAAATATAGTTTTAGTTATGTCAGTGAGAACGTTTTTGGCTCTTTTTAATTTCTCCAAATCTTTTGGGTTTCTAATATCATGGTTGGAATGGACCCCATTCCTAAGTCAAAGTATGGTTAAAGTTCATGAAATTAGTATTGTTTCACTCTTTGATGTCTGGCATTCCTCGTGTTTGATGAGATTTTCTTGAACAACTGTGTAAATATAGGCCAAATTTAAGATAATAATCCACTATCATCCCCAATAATTTGCTATGAGAATTGAATTCAATGGTTGTAGTATCAAGAAAGAGGAGTTTCAATTTTGTTTTTCCATGAGAGAGGGATTTGGGGAAAAATAGTACTTAATGTTTTTTTAAGGTTGATCATGACATGTGAGTTATAAAGCCATGTTTCAGTGGCTGTTAAAGCTTCTTCAGTAATTTCTTAGAGGTGTGCCATGTTGTTAGATGTGAAATGAATGTGGAGTCATCTGCATACTGTATGGATGTGTAGCGGGCATAGGTGATAATGTTAAAGAGGAGAGGACCAAGGATAGAGCCTTGCAGTACACCAGTAATGACCAGAAGGTATGGAGAGAGGGTAGAGTGCAATTTTACTGACTGATACAAACTGGATAGGTAGATTTTGAATGAAAGAAAGATGGGCTGAGAAAGTCATATGGAAGACATTTGAAGTAGAAGTTTGCTGTGACAAACTTTCAAAATCTTTAGACAAATCTAGACATAAGGAGGTGACTAATTTGCCGGTATCTCTAGCTTCACTTACGGTATCTATATAGGATCATAGGATCATGGAAAGTTACTTTACTATTGGTCCTAGGGCCCTTACAAGCCTAGCCAAGTGCAGTGCTAGTACTATTGGATAGTGGAAGGACAGAAGCCATACTGTGTGGGGATAGGAGTTCTTTCTGCAGGAGACAGCTTAGAATTGTTTCTGAATATATTTTTCAAGTATTTTGGAGAGGAGGGATATGATTTCTATAGGTCTAAGGTTAGTTATGTCTGCTGAATTTTTCCTTTGTGCAGAGGGATTATGTCTGACATTTTCCAGAGAGAAGGAATGTGGGATTCCTGGATGGACCTAGACCTATTTATAAAGATTGAGACAGGATAAGAAATGCAATTGGCTGCTATTTTAAGGTACACAATTGGAAGGTCATCAGCTGAAGTAGAGCTTGGTTTGAGTTTGTTTAAGAGTAGTTTTATATAGGATATTGCCACAGGCTTGAAGGCGAAAGTGGATGTGGTGATAAGTGGTTGTTAGACAGGTTTAGGATTAGATGTTGGGAAATTCTTGAATAGAAATACTATACTATCTATGAAATGAGTTGAATTATATTGCTGTTTTGAGTGGTGAGTTATTGGGAGAAGGATTAGGGTTGGATTTCTGGCCAGGCTGCAAGATTTCAACGTATGTCCAGCATTACTTAGAATTGTGCTTACTATTATTCTGAAAGTTATTGTGATATAGTTGCATTTGTATCATAAGCAGTTTATAGGACTTACAAAACTATTTTGAGTATAAGGCAGTATTGCTCAGAAGTCAGCGTCATGTGAATTAGGTGTCAGATTTTATTTATGAGTTTGTAGTTTTGTTGAATTACTGGCGCATTTTATAGTGGCTAATAAGTAGGAGGGAGCATTCAAGCGGTGAAATGAGAGGCTCCTGCTCTAGTTAATGGTGAAAGAAAAATGGCTTCCAGTGAGACTTCAGAGTTTGTAAGGGGAAAAGGGATCCGTGATTTGGTGGCCTGCCAGGTGCCCCCCCCCCCCCAATCACTGGGTTGGGAGGGTAGCCTAATGGTTAAGGTGTTTGCCTTACAAACACAAGGTGCAGGGTTTGAGTCTCACAAGGGATAATTGGCTAGGCTTAAAATGGCTCACAAGGGCAGTTAGCTTAGTACTAATCTATGAATCTATGAACCTATGTAACACATTTGATGCACCGGTAACAAGCAATCTGAGTAGTCACTACTCCATGCTAGTTGTATAAAAAGCATAATTTGTAACATTTATTATTCAAATGTCCTATTATTGTGTTCATGAATTTCCCAGTAGTCTTACCAACATAAAAAAGAGAGCATTTATTAGATGCAGCAACACAAATTGCATTATAGCTATCGTAAACAGCCGTGTTTCATATCCGAGGAATCAGGTATAACACCTTATGATTTTTCTTCATCTTGTCATGATTAAAGGAAACGTGTGTCTTATATTTTACAAAAATATATGAATAGAATGGTAGGCAGGTCCTACAACTTGACCACTGGCAGCAAGTTAAAATAACCTTTTCTTTCCTGTTTTCAGTTTTTCTCCTTGCTGTTTAGCACTGGAAGGTAATCCCTCCTTTCACTGATATGTGAGCTAAACCACAGGAGTTCAGGCATCAGTCAGTTATGGGATTTTTTTCAAATACTTTCCCTTCCAACTCCTTCTACATGGGTGACTTTCTCAGTCAGCAACACACATATTTATACTTTTCCAGCCTACGATCACTATAATAGATGTCTTGATGAGTGAAGTTGTCATCTGTCCTGGACTGCAATCAAAGCCATCTTCTTGATTTGACTGTCTGAATTTGTTATCATTTTGGATTTCTCTGCATGACATCATAATACTCTGGCTCAATGCTGTGCGGATGCTGTCAGATCTTAACGGTTATGGTTGATGAACTGAGAAAAATAGGTTACAGTCAGTTCTCCTGTATAAAGAGGGCACTTGTTTTGCTTTAAGTGCCATGTAAGGTAGGAATGATGTTTTTTTTTACTTTGCAGTGATGTGGATGCAAATAATTCAACCAGTTAAAAAAGCATATGTAGTTTAATGCATTTCACTACAAATATCCAAATGCAGTACTGTTTACTTCTTATGTAAATATATTTAGCACTAGGTAGAATGAATTGAAATGACAGTAATAGTGAAACTTCAAGGATTCACATATAACAAAATCTTTATTAAACGTAATTTTGCAATCAAAACCTGTATTGAACTAACTCTAGTCTCCAGTGACACAATGCCCTTTGGTATGTCACTTCTTACTGTTATCAGTCTCATAAGGACAATCACATTTCCTCAGAGCCTGTCTATTTTTAGCCCCAGCTTGGCTACAGTAAAGAGCCATTATGACAGATGCCACATGTAGTAGAGAGATATTTTCAATATATTTTTACAATTGCTGCATGGACTCCTCTTAGTAAACAATATTATCAATTACTTGTTTAATTTTATTGATTGTGCAGCTCCTCTTGAATATATGACTCATTTTTAGAGATCCAAGGCAGGATGTACACTAACTAGGATAGAATATTGCTAGGGCACTAGAAGAATAGACCCCAGCTCCTTCTTAAACTATATGGAGAGCAGAGCTGTCTCACTGATTGCTGAACAGCTGTCATGGTATGAGGTGTGCCAGAGAGAATAGGCCCTATGCTTAATTGGGATGGGAAGTATAGGTTCATAGGCTCATAGGACTAAGACTAGGCTATTGGCCCAGAGACCCTTATAAGCCTAACCAAGAATTTCACCCATGTTCCCACAAAGTCAGCTCGTGTTTTCCCTGTCCAGCAGGAACACAGTTGGGATCCCTGGGGTATATTGTCTGTTTCCCATCCAGTCATCCAGGTTCCTCTTAAAGAGGGCTAGTGAGGTACTCTGCTTGACATGGAGAGGATGTCTATTCCACAGATGGGGGAGTCACTGGGACACAAATCTATCCCGCCAACAACTTCTATTAATGTCACAGACCAGGTTGAGACCTTGTGTGACGGTTGCACGAGTAGAATTTGGCTTATAGATATGCACCAACTCCATCAAGGCTGAGTCTGAGATGGCCTTGCATGCCAGACACAGGTCACCTCTGAGCAGTCTGTATGAGACTGAGTAGAGGGACAGGGCTTTTAGCCTATCTGTATAGGATAGCTATTTGAGATCCTGGATTTTCCTGGTCAGAAACTTCTGTGGTCTCTCCAACTGCTGGATGTGCATGGCAAGGAACATGCTGAAGGTGGCATTGTACGTGATAATGGGTCTGATAAGGGAGGAGTACAGGGATTTTATGACCTCTTTGTTCCTGCAGGAAATAGCCTTGCTTATGAGGTGGGCCATGTAGAAAGCCTACCATACAATGGAGGCAACATGGTGGTCAAAAGTCAGGTTGCTATCAACCTAGATGCCCAAGTCCCTCACGACTGATTGCATGCCTAGTACATTGTTATTAATGTGATAATTAGTGGGGACACCATTTTCCGCAAAGGGGATAATGATGCCTTTCTTGGCATTCAGTCTGAGGCCACGCTTTTGGCACCAGTCATTAGTTTGGGTAAGGCCCTCTTGGAGGATGTTCACATCACTAGGGGAAATGATGACACTGCCCAGCTTGCAATCATCTGCAAACCTGGTCAGCCACAGACCACTGGTTTTGGCTTGCACCTCAGAAAAATATGTCCCAAAACAGTAGAGGCCCCAAGAATGATGCTTGGGGTATGCCGCTTGTTAGGGGTCTGCTACTACAGGTGGCTTCCCCTATTTTGACTGAGTGGGTTCTATCAGTGAGCTAGTTAGCTACCCATCTGGTAACATATGGGCTGATGCCTAGCTGGGAGAGTTTATCTATTATGCCCGAGTGGGGAATAGTGTCAAAGGCTTTGGCTAGTTCAAGGTAGGTGGTGTGCACTGTCTTGCCCTCATCCATGGCTTTCGTGACTGTTTCAAAAAAGACAACCAAGTTTAACAGGCATGATCTCCCTTTGACAAAACCAAACTGTGTGGGATAAAGCATTTGGAAGTTGCTAATGTCCTTATTTATAAGGTCCATGATAATGTGCTCCATGGCCTTGCAGATCAGACTAGTTAGGCTGATGGGCCTATAATTGCCTGGGCCAGTGGACGCACCACCTTTGTGCAGAAGGATGACAGTGGCTGTCCTCCATTCTGCTGGGATGAAGCCGGTGCACAAGCTTTGGTTGAATAGGGTACCCAGTGGTGCTGACAGCTCCTGCCTGAGTTCATGTAGGACGCATCCAAGGATGTTGTTGGGTCCAATGGAGGTTGCATTTTTGCCTTTGAGAGGACATTAATAACCTGCTCTCTGGTGATGAGGGGACACGGGGCAGATGCTGGGGATGTCCTAGTTTACTGATTGGGTGATGGGGGGGGTGAGGTTTTCACTGAACTTATCTGCCAGCAGGTTGGCTATATCTATGGCATTTGTGTAGGTGGTACTCTTGACCAACAATTCAGAGCAGATTTGGGAATTACCTTTGAGACTGTGGATGTTTGCTAAGAAGGCCTTGTGATTGCCCTTAGTGGACGTGGCCAATTTTGACTCAAAGTTAGCCTTAGAGGATTTCACCAGTGACCTTATTTGCTTGTTCAGACAAAGGAGAGATTGCTTTCAATTTGGCAGCTGCTCCTTCTTGGTCCTATTAGACAGCAATTTTTTTCCTTTTATTATAGTCTGTTTATTGCTGCTGTCCACCAGACAGGTTTACTCTTCCTTGAAGAAGATGATTTGGTCTTGTCATGTGTTGCTGAGTCCATGCAGCTATATAGGTGCTCATATATTTTTTTGGTGTAGGCTTGGACATTATTGCTTGATTCAACTGAAGGGATGGTGGCTATGAAGTTGTTTTTACCTGCTCTCAGAAGGTTGTAGTCAGTTTTTGAAAAATGTTTTTATTCCACCCTGGCAAGAGAGGGTCAGAGGAGATGGTGACTTTGACAGGGATTGCTTTGTGGTCAGATGTTACTAAGGAGGATGACACTGTAGGGGTGCTACAGTGACTACTCATGTTGGTTAGTGCCAGGTCCAGGATATTTTCACCTCTTGTGGAGGTGTCAAACAGCTGATTTAATGCACTGGCACTGACAAAGTCTAGAAGTCTATGGGCATTCATGTTTGAGCTAGAATAGGTCTTCTACTCTATGATTGGGTAGTTAAAGTCACCCAGGATCAGGGTAGAAGGTTGAATCTTGATGGATTCAAATAAGTCCAGATAGGTGGAGTGGGCCTCCTGAGTCATGGTTGGGGGTCTGTAGTTAACTATGATTTGAATAGAAATTTTGTCAATAATTAACTGTACCTGGACTGTCTCCTGTGTGTCATACTGTTTGACCAGCATGGAGGAGTGTAAGTCTTTGATAAATAATGAAACTCCACCTCCTTGGCTTTGTAGCCCTCGGTTTGGAGTCTGAAAGTATGGTAGGACAAGTAACCTGATAAGGATGGGGTCCTCTCCACAGCTTTGAACAAGATTTCAGTGACTGCACAAATGTCAGCATGTTTCAGTGTGAGGAATGCTTGCAATGAGTAAGGTTTCATGTTAAAACTCCTAGCGTTTAACAACATGATCTTTAAATTTAATTTAGAAGAATTTTTCACGTTGGTAATTTTGTCCTCATGACTTTGCCTAAAAAAGGCACTATGGGTGAGGCAAGAGCCTTTGCCAGAAGCCTGAATCCCAGGGTGGGGAATGGGACAGATGAAGGCCATTTCTGGCAAAGCATCGTGGTCTGTCAATCATGTCCTCCCAGGCTGTCAGGTACTGGATCCCCTTGGAATGACACCAGAAACTAAGCCAATTGTTAAAGTCAATTATTTTTTTCCTTGTACTGAGACATCATTCTGGGTGATGGCAGGGTGCTGCTTAAGGCTAGAAACATACCTGCCTGGGACACATATTCAGTGAGCTCAGTCATGTCTGTCTTTACATAGTCCTGAGAGGTACATCTCAAGTCATTCACACCAACATGGACTATGACAGAGATATAACAGTACCTGTTGTTGAGAGACTTGAGTGTGTGAGTGATATGGTGGATTCTAGCACCTGACAAGCAACTTACCGTGACTTTCCCCTTGTCTACTCTGATGAGGGGCATATTTGTGTCTCATGATAGTCTCCTATGACTAGTATGTTGGGTTTGTGGCTGGGCCTTAGAGGCTATGAGACACTGGCATGTGTACTATGTGTAGTGCTTGGTGCAGTGGGTTGTGATGTGTGTGTGTGTGTGTGTGTGTGTGTGTGTGTGTGTGTGTGTGTGTGTGTGTGTGTGTGTGTGTGTGTGTGTGTGTGTGTGTGCTTTTGCCTCAGAGGTCTCTTTTGTTTAGGTATGTTTTTGTTGAGAACCTCCACATATGTTGGAATGTACTAAACAAGTGTGGGTGGTGTTAGAGGTGTGGTGTTTGTGGTGTCTGTGCAGACAACCTTCTCAGTGCCAGATGTACTGGCTTGTGATTGAGACAGCAAGTATTCTAGGTTCTTAATGTAATTGCATATCTCACATATTGTGTTACTAGGTGGTAGAAGTAGAGAGTTGTCCGTGCACATGAGGCAGTTGCTACACTCTCTCAGGATGCCCATATTCACAAGATTAGCAGGAGAAACCACAGGAAATTGTCCGTCCCTGGTTGTCAGAATTTGTGGAAGAGAGGTAAAGGATGGCAGAGTGGGTACTGTAAGAATAGAGTACCTATAGGTGTGAATAGGGCTGGATAAAATCACAGTAGTTGCAAGGGAGGGCATCAGTTATACAGGAGTGCTGGTAAGGGGAAAAAATGCAACTGAGATACCTCACAATGGATTAAAACAGTGCAGCGGCAGTGAGCAACGAATAAACAACCACATCACCCTGCAAACATGGGGTATAAATACCAAAAAAGATGGAAGAATCTAGAAGCTTGAATTACTACCCAGTCCTGCTAGCCCTTGCTCTTTCAACCAGTCACTTGTGCTAGAGATGGTCAGGCAAGCCTGTTACTCTCACTAACAGTGAAGGCTGCCAGAAATACAGGAAACTAAATAAGCAAAACAACCAGGCCTGGATAACAGCAGGGCTCTATCCAGATTATGCTACCAACATGACCAGAACACAAAAACCTCACAAAAAATGCACAGAAAAACACAGATAGAGCACTCAAAAACAGAAAATACTCCTCTTAGTATGGAAAAGCAGTTATGGAGGATTTATCAGCTGTTACTGGCAGCCTGATAGCCTGATTATGCACTTTTTGAGAACATTTTACTCAAATCCAAATAATTTCGTTTTCCAAGCAAAATGGTAGGGAAATGGGTGCCAGTGGTTTTCAACATGATGGTATGGTGGCCCAAAAGCACTGCAGAATTCTGGAACTGGAAGAAGTTTCCCTAAAGGACACCTAGAGACCTTTCTTGCATGCTGCTACTTGCTTACATGGGGCCTGAAAGCAGTATAATCTGAGCAAAGACTGCGGGCAAATTGGAAAAAGATTTTGGGGGAAAAGTGGAAAAAGATGTGCTCGTTTGATGATGTTCAAGGATAAAAGCACTAGTGTTCATCTAGAGAAGTGCAAATTAGTATTTATTTGTTTATTTATATGGTTATATGTTTTCTTTTGTTATCACTGTTCCCGCTGAACCACTTTCAGGCTCACATGGGGTTGACATTTCCAAAAAGGCGCATTCACGGTGATGAATAGGTAATAATGCTTAATATATACATATATATATATCTATATATATATATATATATATATATATATATATATATATATAGATATGGGTCTACCTTATTTTGCTGAAATGCCAAAACATCGAATGTCACTTCGTCAATGCTCACAATATCGAAGCCACACTTCATCGACTCGCTGGAAATATGAAAACATTCCCACAATAAGTAACTAGTTGTGCGTGACATTCAATTTTGCCCTTTTCCCAACTGTAGTGCAATCTCAGAGTTGGTATATTTAGTTGGGGAGTGTGGGGGGTGCAGCCCCTTACATTAGGGGGGTGTGGGGCATAGTGCCCCACCTGAGTGGGTTAGGGATGGTGCAGTTTAGGTTTTTTAGTTTTTTTAGCTAAGTGATTACTTACCATGGGAAAGTCATCGTAGAGTTGATGAAGTGCGGCTTCAATATTGTGAGCATCGACGAAGTGACATTTGATGTTTTGGCATTTTGGTAAATCCATACACACACACACACACACACACACACACATATATATATATATATATATATATATATATATATATATATATATATATATATATATATATATATATATATATATATATATATATATATATATATATATATATATATATATATATATATATATATATATATATATATATATACACACACACACACACACACACACACACACATGCATATATGTAAAATTAAAGAAAGAACTGTCATCATTTAAACTATAAGACAAGTTGCATGACTGTCTCAAAATGCAGCATACACTGTAGCTGCTCAATATATTATTGTACATACAATTAGATATACATAGGAGAGAGATGTACTAGGGAAGGAAAAGTTACAGAGTGAAAGAGCAGTGATAAGCATAGGAAAGGACAATATACGAGCGAGACAGTCCATGGGTAGAACAGTGTGTAGTATAGGTTCATAGGTTCTCTAGGCTATCTGCCCTTGCAGAATATTTTAAGCATAGCCAAATTTCCAAACATAAAGGTAAGACTCAAACCTGTACCTTGTGTCTGTGAGGTAAACACCTTAATCGTTATGCCAAACCCAACCCCTTTTAGTTATGAAGAAAAAGACAGCTTCAGAGGGAAATTGGCTTAAGTTATGCTGCTTATTGTACAATACTTTTTTTCCTGCCGCCTCCTACTGGATTTTTGTGGTCTACATTCATTCATTCATGGCTGCATCTCCCAGCCACTCACAACCCCCTGGACTAAGTTTGTATATGAGCAGAGGCCAACAGGGAATCTGTGAATGTCTTAGGGGTATGCTGTTAATCATTTGTCAGGGAGATTACTCTTATGGCCTACCCTGTTTTGTTCCACCTCGCTGACAAGTACCCTATCTCTGATGGATATGCCATTTGGATCATGTTCAGCCTCTTGAGCTGATGTCAGTAAGCCACCCTAAGCCTCATCTTGCTGTGTACCTGTGCACACATCAGTCCACCCCCCTTAGGACATCTCCAACCATCCACCCTGCCAGCACCTCATGCACCCAAGTCGATAATCAAACCCAGGTTGCTCAGGCCCTATCTCTATACATAGTCTCCTACAGGTTACTGAGAGGTGTTCTAAGCCTGGCACACAAAGGCATCCTTGGATCCAACTCTGATGGACACTTTGCACATCTGCAAAGCAAACAACATCAGAACCACTAGATCCAAGGATTTAAATTTTGGTTGTGATATAGAAAAGAGATATGTGGCTCAGAGGATCCCTGTGATTTAAAACAGGTACCCATTTATGTGAAGCACAGTTCATCCCTAACCCAATTCAGGCATAACCTTGACCAACGGTTGGGAAATAGAAAGTTCACTCAAGGTCTGGTCCCCCATTTCTCTGACTGACAGAGGCAGATAGTAATGCACAAACTAACATACCCACACATGTAACTTCTAGGAACTTCCTAACATACTTCCTCCAAATAAATGCCCATGATATGAAGGGGTAAAACTGGGTTGGGCCGCACCGCTAGTCTTATAGAGGTCCTGATGCTCATTAGCCTAGTATACACCTATGAACCTATGAACCTATATCAGGATTCTGACTCACCCAAGATGTAATAATGAGAACACACTCCTTACAGCCAGCTGCTCTATTAGTCATCATAGAGAGTTGCTTTGCTGTGGTTTGCCTGCCAGCTTCATACTCAGAAACTCTTCATTTCTCTTCAGTGACACTCCTTCTGATAAAAATACCCTTGTAATGAATTGTGTGCTTTCCAGCCTTAATGATCACTACAAACACACACACACACACACACACACACACACACACACACACACACACACACATATATATATATATATATATATATATATATATGAAACTGTGTGTGTGTGTGTGTGTGTGTGTGTGTGTGTGTGTGTGTGTGTGTGTGTGTGTGTGTATATATATATATATATATATATATATATATATATATATATATATATATATACATATACATGGTTACTTTTCATTCCCTCTAAAACAAATATCATTGAAAAAAAACAGTGGCAGATTTCACTGAAACAACGAATGTTTGAATCATACTTGACTGAAAACTGCGTAAGCCTGTAAAAAAATCACTGCTGGTGTGGTTTTTGGGCACTGGAATTGCAATGAAAATTGGTTTGGCTCAGTATTAGTTCCTTGCAAATGTACACTATTTTGCTGTACCTCCATGTCTATAAGTTTGCGTATGTGCACCAGCAGTAACTCAGTGCACGTGTGCTTGTGTGTGTGTGTGTGTGTGTGTGTGTGTGTGTGTGTGTGTGTGTGTGTGTGTGTGTGTGTGTGTGTGTGTGTGTGTGTAACATTCTCTTTTTTCCATAAGTGTAGAGTTAGCACACATATATATGGGGTCTATATCACCACATCGAAATGCAAATACGAAAACATCGACATGTAAAGAGCGAAATACCAAATGTACGAATGGCCACTTCCGCAAATTTTTCCCAGGGAAAAAAATTGCTTGGCTGTTATTGGGAATTTGCCCTTTTCTCCAATCTAGAGCAAGCTCAGAGTTGGTATATTTAGTTAGGGGGTGTGGGGAGGGTGAAGCCCCCCACTTGATTAGGGTTTGAGAGTTTGTTTTGGTGTTGGTCAGCCAAGCAAATTTTTTCCCAAAAAAAAATTTTGCGGAAGTGGTCGTTCGTACTTTTGTATTTTGCTATTTACGTGTCAATGTTTTCATATTCGGAGAATTCGCCTTTCGATGTGGCGATACAGACCCATACATATGTAGGGTGTGTATATATACATATGCATATATGTATATGTATATGTATACATATGCATATATGTATACATATATATATATATATATATATATATATATATATATCTATATATATATATATATATATATATATATATATATATATATATATATATATATATATATATATATATATATATATATATATATGTGTGTGTCTGTGTGTGTGTGTGTGTGTGTGTGTGTGTGTGTGTGTGTGTGTGTGTGTGTGTGTGTGTGTGTGTGTGCATCTGTATATATATATATATATATATATATATATATATATATATATATATATATATATATATACATACAAATACACACACACACACACATATATATATATATATACATACATATATATATATATATATATATATATATATATATATATATATATATATATATATATATGTGTGTGTGTGTTATCTGACTGTCTCAAGGCTTGCTGGTATAAAAATATTCTTTGTTTGTAAAATCCTGCATATCATTGTTAGAATCTCCTTGTGTTCTAACTAAGAGTGCTTCTCAAACAGTCTGAAAATATAGAGCTGATATGTATATTTTTTGGAACTTTTTTAATTGTTCAGAGTTCTGCACTCTCTTAATTTTTACTTGAATGAATTATTTATATATTTGCTGGCATTGTTTTCTGATCTGTGCTGAAACTGGTTTTCACTTACCCTTCTACCCTATTTCTGTTCTGTTCTTAAAGTTGGTGGCTTTTGTGGTTGCCTGCCCCTACTGTAAATTTGATCTGGGACACTCCACCTAGTTCCAACTCTTTAGCTCATTCTACATAATACAGAGATCATTTGGAAAGGCCAAATTCCTTAGTCCCTTGCATTATCTTCTGTTCCTGCTCTCTCCCTTTTTACTTTATTAAAAAAGGCACTTTACTCAGCTACTTATATTTTTCTAATTTGGGTTTCTTCCTAACACTCTATTACTTCATCTCTTTTTCCTGCTACTTGCTGCCTGTTTTCTAAAGTGTTCAACTGCATCTTTTCTGTTGCATTTATTACTGCTTGTTTATAGCGTGTCTAAATTGTTATGTTATTCTATGCTCTTAGTTTTGGTTTAAGCGCTTGAGCTTTAGGCTCACCCCTTTGCTCTCTCTGGCCTTTCTCCCTCAGATTCTGACAAATATGGACTGACAATTTCCTACAGTTTCTCCTGCTAGTTTGGTTGATATGAGCATCCTGAGACAGTGTAGTAACTGCCTCATGTACACAGACAACTATCTACTACTACCACCTAGAAACACAATCTGTGAGAGATGCAATTACATTAGAAACCTAAAGTACAAGCTCTTTCCCCTTCAAGCCAGTACATCTGGCACTGAAAAGGTTGTCAACACAATCACTACACCTCAAACACCACCCACACCTACACAACACACACCTACATATGCGGAGGTCCTCCACATAAACATACCCAAACAAAGGAGACCGATGAGGCAAAAACAAACATGATCTCCACAACCCTCCACACCACATACCATGCATAGTCTACGCACCTATGCCTCACAACCACTAAGGATTCACCAAACACCCAATATATTAGTCATAGAAGACTCCATTGTGAGACACACAGATGTGCCTCTCACCAGGCTTGATAAAGAGAAAGTCACTGTCGTCAGGTGCCCCCCCACCACCATATCACACATGCATTCAAGTCTCTCAACAACAGGTACTGTTATGACTCTGTCATAGTCCATGTTGGCATGAATGACTTGAGACGTACCTCTCTGGACTATATGAGGAGAGACATGATTGAGCTCACTGATTATGAGTCCCAGGCAGGTATGTCCCTAGCCTTAAGCAGCATCCTACCATCACCCAAAATTATGCCACACTACAAACAGAAAATGATTGATTTTAACAATTGGCTTAGTTTCTGGTGTCATTCCAGGGGGATCCAGTACCTGACAGCCTGGGAATATATGATCGACAGACCACGATGCTTTGCCAGAGATGGCCTGCATCTGTCTCACCTGGGCTTCAGGCTTTTGGCAAAGGCTCTTGCCTCCCCTATAGTGCCTTTTTTAGGAAAAGTGATGAGGCTAAAACTACCAACATAAAAATTTCAACAAAACAGAAGTTAAAGGTCATGCTGCTGAACACTAGGAGTCTAAACATGAAACTGCACTCATTGCAAGCATTCCTAACCTTGGAAAATGCTGACATCTGTGCAGTCTCAGAAACCTGGTTCAAAGCTGTGGAGAGCACCCCAGCCTTACCTGGTTACTCATCCTATCATACATTCAGACCCCAAACTGTGGGCAGTAAAGCCAAAGGAGGTGGAGTTTCAATATAGATTGAAGACATACACACCTCCAGGATGGTCAGAAAGTATGACACACAGGAGACACTCCAGGTGCAGTTAACCATTGACAAGACCCCTATTCAAATCATAGCTAGCTACTGGCCCCCAAATCTGACTCAAGATGCCCAACCCGCCTATTTGGACCTGTTCGAATCTATCAAGATTCAACCCTTTACCCTGATCCTGGGTGACTTTAACTTCCCAAACTTAGACTGGAAGAACTACTCATGCCAGAACACAAATATCCAGGGATTACTTGATTTTGTCATTGCAAATACCTTGGAATGGCTAGTTGATACCCTCACAAGGGGTGATAATATCTTGGACTTGGTATTAACCAACATGAGTAACTACTGCAGCATTCCTATAGTATCATCCTCCCTGGTAAGATCCGACCAGTGGTCACTTTTGAAGTCACCATATCCCCCAACCCCCCCTCTAGCTAGGATCAGTCATAAAATTTTCTGCAAACCTGATTACAGCCTCCTGAGGGATGGTATGAATGGCTTCACAGTCCCCTCCCCCTCTGTAGGAACTGGTACCAATATCCAAAACTACACCAAACCATTATATGAGCATTTATATAGATGCATGGAATCAGGAATACCCGAAAGGACAAAGTCATCCTCTGCAAGAAAGAGTAAAGGACATCTGCAATAAATAAACTCTATAACAAAAGGAAAAAATGCTGTCTGGGACCAGGAAGGAGCAGGTGCCCAACTGGAAGCAATGTCTCTTTAGCCTGAACAAGCAAATAAGAGCACTAGTGAAATCCTCCAAAGCAAACTTCAAGTCCAAATTGGCCACATCTCCTAGAGACAATCATAATGCCTTCTTCACATATGTCCACAACCTCAAAGGAAGCACCCAGATTTGTTCAGAACTGGTGGTCAAGGATACCACATATACAAATGCCATAGATATAGCAAACTTGCTGGTTGACAGATTAATTGAAAACTTTACCTCACTGTCCCCCATCAGTAAATCAGGGCATCCCCATTACCTGCCCCCTTCCCTTTATAGCTAAGGAACAGGTCATCACTGCTCTGTCCAAGGCAAAAAATACAGCCTCCATGGGACCCAATAACATCCCAGGCTGCATTCTATGTGAACTCAGGCAGGAACTTGCAGTACCATTAAGCACCCCATTCATCCAAAGCCTGAATACTGGCTTCATCCCAGCTGAGTGGAGGACAGCCACTGTCATCTCTTTACACAAAGGTGGAGCATCCACCGATCTGGGAAATTATAGACCCATTAGCCTAACTAGCCTGATCTGCAAGGTCATGGAATGGATTATCATGGACCTTATTAACAAGGACATTGGCAACCTTCAAACACTTGATCCCGCACAGTTTGACTTCGTCAAGGGGAGGTCATGTCTGCTAAATTTGGTTGACTTCTTTGAGATAGTCACCAAAGCCATGGACGAGGTGAAAATGGCACACACCGCCTACCTCGACCTGGCCAAAGCCTTTGATGCTATTTCCCACTTGGGCATAATAGATAAACTCTCTCATCTAGGCAAACTGGCTCACTGATAGAATCCACATAGTCAAAATAGGGGAAGCCACCTCAAGCAGTAGACCTGTAACAAGTGACGTACCCCAGGGTTCAGTCTTGGGGCCTCTGCTATTTGGGATATACTTTTCTGAGGTGCAGGCCAAAACCAGTGAGCTATGGCTGACCAAGTTTGAAGATGAGTGCAAGCTGGGTGCTGTCATCAATTCCCCTAGTGATGTGGACATCCTCCAAGAGAGTCTCACTCAAACAAATGACTGGTACCAGAATCATGGCTTCAGGCTAACACCAAAAAATGCATCATCAACCCCTTTGGGGAGAGTGATGTCCCCACAAATTATCACATTAATAATAATGTCCTAAGCATTCAGTTAGTCGTGAGGAATTTGGGCACCCAGTTTGATAACAACCTGACTTTTGACCACCATGTTGTGGTAAGGAAGACCTTCTACACATCCCACCTCATAAGTAAGGGTATCTCATCCAGGGACAAGGAGGTCATAACATCCCTGTATTCTTCAATGACAGAAAATAGGAATGACTGACACTTTGGAGTTGCAGCTTGCTTAAGAAATTGTGCTTGCAGGATGTTTTCCCTTATAAGGCCCATTATTGAGTACAATGCACCTTTCAGCATGTATCACGCAAAGCATATGCAGCAGCTGGAGAGACCACAGAGGTTCCTCACTAGGGGAATCCAAGGTCTCAAACATCTACCATACACAGATAGACCAAAAGCCCTAACCCTCTACTCAGTTTCATACAGACTCCGCACAGGTGACCTCTGTCTGGCATACAAGGTGGTCATGGACCCCACCTTAATGCGACTGCTGCATATCCGCAAGTCAAGCTCCACTCGAGTAACCCACATACATGGCCTCAACCTGGTCTGTGACATCAACAAGACTTGTTGGCAGGACAGCTTTGCGTTCCAGGGACTCCCTCATCTATGAAATATACTCCCTCTCTACATCAACCAGAGTATCTCTTAACACCTTTTTAAGTGCAACTGGATAATTGGATGGGAAACAGAAAATATACCCCTGGGATTCCACCCATGTCCCTGCTGGACAGGGGCATTGGGTGCTGATCTGTCTAAACATGGGCTAAACTCTTGGCTAGGCTTATAAGGGCCTGCGGGCCATTAGCCTAGTAACCTCCTATGACCTGGTGTGTGTGTGTGTGTGTGTGTGTGTGTGTGTGTGTGTGTGTGTGTGTGTGTGTGTGTGTGTGTGTGTGTTTTATATAGCTATATACAGTGTATATATATATATATATATATATATATATATATATATGTGTATATATATATATATATATATATATATATATATATATATACATACACACACATATACATGCATAGCTATGCATGTTTGATGTCAGCAATGTCACTGGGCCATGGGACCAGGCTGAAGATGCTGTAAGGGAAAACAACTGAAAAAAATTGACATGAATCAGGCAGTTAGAAGTTACACCCTTCACTGCATTCAATATGTTAGGTAACTCAGACTATGTGTGACGAGTAATATAGTTTTCCTATTGTTAGCCATTTGTTTATATTCCTGCCTATGCATGCTATTAAACATGATGCTTAGCAAAGCTAGTCACTGAAAATGTATCCTATTAGACATAGATAATTTGTAGGTACTCTATTATGTTATTACCTAAAATGCAGTGTTCTTATTGTTCCTAGTTATACAATGATTGAAGCATTTTTGCTGTTCACTCTAATAATTTTTCTTCTTTGAAGACTGCCTTGTTGTTTCAGTTAACATTGTCTTCTTATTTTAGTTAAATTTCATAAATATGACCTGCCTGATTTCATGGCAGGACTCCTGTACAATATTGCTTATGCATTAGTAGACTGCCATTAAATGTGGGCATTATTTCATGTGAAATATCTAGACATATTTTCTGCCAGCTCCACTTGCATACGGCAATAAGGCTTTGACTATGACCCAACTGGTCCAACTTTAGTTAGTGGTTCAGGCACCTGTTAGACCTGATGTCATTGGAAGGGAAGAACGACAAAGTTTGGGCAGCTAGGTTGTCTTTGAGGAGACAGTCAGAATGTATAAGTCCAGAGCACATCGTCCAATGATGGAATCCCTGCTGGACCCCACATACCATAAATGAATGCTGGCCTCCAAGAGGACAAGACTGTTTTGAGGGGTTTCCAACACTCTCTATTGTATGGTTCTCATCCAGAATGAATAAGCTGTAGGTTTATCATCTGTCAGGAAAATGATAGACAAAATGAGGTGGGAGGAAACCTGAGAAACAGAAGCAAAAGAAAAAGTCTTCCCGCTCAATAAATTTCTGCTAACAGCAGGCTGCTTTTATTTGAAACAATTGGTTATATGGAAAAGGAACAGTAGATTAAATCAATGACAAGTAATAGCCAGACAGTGGCAGCATATATTACAAATATTAATTTGATGATTGTTTACTGCTGAGTTTAGGGTCAGGACAGGAAAACAGTGGACATTGTTTTAAACTTTGCTTTTGTAGCCCACAAGAGCATAGATCTCTTTGGAAATAACTCTGCAATGCATTTGCTAACAACTCCAGTACTAATACTTCATGCAGAAGACTTACAAAGTTAAGAAGTAACCTAAACGAATTACACCCACTAAAATATTCAAATATGTAAAAGTACAATTTACAGTGGAACCTCACAATTTATGCCACCTCTGTCATAAAACAAACACTTTAGTTGTTTGATCATTGGACCTTGTGGATACGGATAAATGCTTTGATATAAACTCTAAAAAACATTTTTTGTTAAGCTTGACAAGAGAGTACCCTGTCCCCTGCAATTTAACTCTCATATACATGTTGTTTATGCATTACAGCCAACAGCTAATGTGATTTTTTTTCTGCTTTGTCACTACTTTGTATATGTTCATTTTGTTAACTACACATCTTTAATCACTACTGCTGGACAACACATTTAGTAAAAGTCATTACTGGACACTGATCTTTAATCACTATTTCTGCAGATCACATTTAGTAAAAGCCATCTTTAGACAGTGATCTTTAATCACTATTTCTGCAGATCAGACTCTGTAAAAAACATCACTGGGCACTAACAAATGTTAAGTTTTACTCTGAGACTGTACCTCCTATGTCAGAGAGAAAGATTCTACTACTATCATACTGAATTTTGAGGGGTTAGGAGGTCAAAGAAGGGGAAAGAGAATGGGTTGATTTCTGGTTTCCAAGGTAAGCTTAAATTCCCATCCCTTCCAAAAATTATATTAAGTTCATCCCTCTGTATAATTAATGCATATTCTATTTTTGCATTTTATGAAGGAGAACAAATATTTAAACACCTGAAGACATTAGATTTAGATGAGGACTAGACTGCATAATTCAAAAGAAGCCTGGACGATGAATTGTTTTAAGACTGTCCCTCAGGGAATCTGTCCAATTTAGACTCATGTTCTGGTGTGAGGCTTCCCTGCTTATGTTGTTTTCTTATTTAGCCTGAGCTACAAAAAAATCCTCCAGAAGAAGCATACATAACTTATAAAGACAATTAGTTTTGTCATAGTATAAACAAAATGAATAGCAGACAACACATTCAACTAGTAACATATTATTTAGTAATAGTGGTCAAAAGTACAATGCAGGTATGTTGGCCCGTTGACTTATGTAAAGCAGATTAGTGGAGGATAGAGTGAGACAAACCATCAGTAAGGCACACAGCTGGTTTATAGACTGTACAAGGCTATGAAAAGACCACATGATGCTCTTTACCACTCACAAAATATCACAACTACCACACTTCACAATTACTGACAACCATAACAATAATATTCCCAAAGTGTCTGAATGCAGATACTTAGGCCTTAAACTTTAGCCCCCCCTTCTCCTTACCTTTAATATATATCTATACACGTACACAGACAATATAGTTAATATGTTACTGTCATAATTACACCTATGCTCTAAATGTTCAAATCTTCTCTCTCCTGTTGTTCACATTTCCCTTCGTACAAATATACTTCTTCCTAAACTGGAGTATGGGTTGCTATTAGTCTTTCACTCCTCTTACAACGCACACAGGCTGCAGACTACATAGAACGACGTATGCAGATCTGTGCTGCTTGCAGGTCCTATCACACCACTGCATTCTACTTAGACAACTTAACTGACTGCCTGTCACTGAAAGGTCAACCTTTCCCATAGGTGAACTGATATACAAAGTATTAAATGAAGGTTACTTCACTCCACTGAAGAGAAAACTCAAACTCAGAAGGCACTCCTACTCATTAAGAAAATGTTATTTCACTGAGCAGAACACCTTTAAAGCAGTTATAGTAGACTGTGCCTTCTTCAGACTGGCCTTTACCTTATGGAACAAACTCTTTTCAAGAGTCTGAGGTACCCCTTCCTGAACATCTCCACAGTGAAATAGCACATAAATGGTTTGTGGGTAATGGTTAGCAGGAGCACTCAGCTCTGCTTCTGTTCTAAATTCTCACCCAGGAGTACCCCAAATATTTTAACGTGATGTGAAACCAAGTCCTTAATCTAATATATAAAGATATACATATATAATATATATATATATATATATATATATATATATATATATATATATATATATAGATAGATATATAATATCCTCTTTACAACTTTATGTACATATGATTTGCTTCTTATTCTTATTTCTGTGCAAGTTCCAAAACTAATATTGTATATCATAAATACATGTTTTGCTGTCTTCAATTTCCCCACACAACTTTTGTTTTCAGTTCTACCTCAGTAAGCTTATTATTCTGAAATTTTATGACGCTACTCAGTGAAGGAATAAAACTGTAAGTATATCATCAGAATTATCATCAGACGAAGCTTCAACTCACAGAATTCTCACAGAGAAACTGAAAGCAGTTAGTATAACCTTTGACATAGTTATCACACTGACACACCACAGATTCAGGAAAAATACTCTATTCATAAAATATGCCAGTTATAATGAGTCTAAATGATGTAGTTTCTTGTAGTAAGTAAATGTCTTATTTTAGAAGGCATAGAAAATGAAACATTTATTTAAATGTTTTTGAAAATCTACTTAACAGCAGCATAATAATCTGTGTTAAAAATTTGTGTTCCAAACATATACTTTACTACAACTCATTTAATTCATCTGATTGACAAGCATAAATAATCTTATAACTCTATTCTGGAAGAAATGTCATGTGATATATTTTAAAGCAGTAGATTAGCATGATTGTAAAATCTGGTCACTAAAATGTGTTTGCTGTGCTTTATTTTGTATAAAGCAGACAGATTTATTCTAGGGACAGCAAGTAGGATAGTGCTCAACAAAGACACAACTCAGTGAGATCATATATATATATATATATATATATATATATATGTGTGTGTGTGTGTGTGTGTGTGTGTGTGTGTGTGTGTATGTGTGTGTGTGTGAGTGTGATGGCTTTTTTTTTTATATAATAATGCAAGTGTTTCTGAGAATCTGCATAACTATCCAATATGATTTATAATAATTTCTATGAATACAATATTTTACTCTATTGACAAAATGAATGTTTGCCATAAGTTTTAATAAGTTTCCCGCCAAAATGTTAAGGGAGACAATCTGGGATGTGGGCTGTCTCATGCACAGTGTCCATGAACTACTTCAAAAGCTTCAACTCACAGAATTCTCACAGAGAAACTGAAAGCAGTTAGTATAACCTCTGACCTAGTTATCATACTGACACACCACAGATTCAGGAAAAATACTCTATTCATAAAATGTCAGTTATAATTAGTTTAAATGATGTAGTTTCTTGTAGTAAGTAAATGTCTTATTTTAGAAGGCATAGAAAATGAAACATTTATTTAAATGTTTTTGAAAATCTACTTAACAGCAGCATAATAATCTGTGTTAAAAACTTCTGTTCCAAACATATACTTTATTATAATTCATTTAATTCATCTGATTGACAAGCATACACAATTTTATAATTCTATTCTGGAAGAAATGTCATGTGATATATTTCAAAGCAGTAGGTTAGCATGATTGTAAAATCTGGTTACTAAAGTGTGTTTGCTGTGCATTATTTTCTATAAAGCAGACAGATTTATTCTAGGGACAGCAAGTAGGATAGTGCTCAACAAGGACATAACTCAGTGAGATGATAGACATATATATATATATATATATATATATGTGTGTGTGTGTGTGTGTGTGTGTGTGTGTGTGTGTGTATGTGTATGTGTATGTGTGTGTGTATGTATGTGTGTGTGTGTCTGTGTGTATGTATGTGATGGCTTTATTTTTTTTAATAATGCAAGTGTTTCTGAGAATTTGCATAACTATGCAATATGATTTATAATAATTTTTATGAATACAATATTTTACTCTATTGACAATAATGAGTTTAAGTAAATGCTCATATACAAACAATTCAAGATTTTTTTTTTGGAAGCTGTTAACTGTATTCACATGACAGAAAATAGATGCATCTTAATATATGTAATGTCTGAATCATATTAGCCAAAGTTTTTGATTTAAATGAATGTTAGAATCTAATTTTCTCTCCTCTTGATTTCTAACATCAAGATTATTTGAATGCTATTTGAATACAAGTGTTATATATTACATAGATCTATATAGTAGTATGAACAGTTTTTTTTTTAAAAAAAAGTTTATTTTAGTTTATATGATGCTGTTTTACCAAATGTGTAGTTTTGTCTTGATAGATAATTGAATTGAAAACTGTTAACCTCAGTTAAATATAACTAGTATTAAATTGATAAGGTGGTAGCTGAGGTACTGCTGCTTAGGGTAGGTGGTTAACTTGAGTAGTAAATATTACTCTAAGTTGGAGTTTTCAACTCCAGGCTGGATGCAAGGTTTAATCCTTACATTATTTTCACTTGTTCATTGTTATATGTATATAGTTTTGACATCCACAATATATTTTGTATACTCATTGTCACTACAAACAAAATTGAATCCTATACAAAATCCCATAAGAGATTTAATAAATACAGCTATATTTAAAGGTACACCTAAAAGAGGAGATGTAACATTATTTATCTTGTTATTTGTTATTTCGATCATAAGATTCTTGAGTTTTAAAAATGCTAAATGACATCTTTAAAAGGATTTTCTTTAAACATTAATGGATTGAATAATCCGTGTAAAAGGGCAAGCCTAATAAGATACATTAATTTACACAAGGCCAATCTAGTCTTCCTGCAAGAAACCCATCTCTTGAAAAAAGATATTGATAAACTAGCCACTAATAAGTATACAGTATTGGTTAGTTCAGAGCACACTCAGAAAAAAAGAGGAGTGGCTATTTTATGGAATAAAAGTATGCCCATTCCTAAAACCATTAAGTCTTTTCAGGATGACAAAGGAATGTTTTGTATGGTTACAATACAAATTAATGGGAAGACTTACACTTTAATTAATGTATATTGGATACCTGGAATTGGTATTAATACAGTGAAACATCATATTGATAAGATCATATCATTCTTTATAGGGGATATTATTTTAGCTGGTGATTTTAATTGTATACTACATGAAAGTGATACTACCACTATAAGGAAAAGAAGAATTACATCTAATGCAAAACATTTAAATGATTTTGCTAATTCTTATCATTTGAATGATATTAATAATCAGATAGATTCAAAATCATTACCATACACCTTTTTTCTACCAGATACAAAACTTATTCAAAAATAGATAGGGTCTTTACTTCTAACCAGATGGTAACAGATTTAATTAATTCCAAAATCATTTCATGTCCTATATCTGATCATAACTCAATTGTTTTGAATTCATGATAAAAAATACTCATAATGTTCAGATCAAAAGGATACCAGCATACTTAACTCAGCTAAAGACTATAAAGAATATATACTTTCAGAAGTACAACATTTTCTAGACATAAATAATACTCCTGAAGTCTCCATTGTCTATGTTTGGGATGCCTTAAAATCATATCTATATGGACAAAGTATCAGATGGTATAATAATAAAAGGAAATCTTGGGA
Source organism: Protopterus annectens (assembly GCF_019279795.1). Classification (NCBI taxonomy): domain Eukaryota; kingdom Metazoa; phylum Chordata; order Ceratodontiformes; family Protopteridae; genus Protopterus; species Protopterus annectens. Next base: position 1,547,290,834 of record NC_056732.1, on the reverse strand, counting down.
TAAGGAATTGTTAGATATTCAAAGTAAATTAGACTCTTATAAACATAATAATAAAGAAAATATTATGGACAAGAAAGTTATTGAAGAAATAAACAAACTAAATGAGAAATACAAAGAAATTTTAACTCATAAAGTTAAAATAACTTTAGAGAAATACAAGTTTTGTCTTATTCAATAAGCCCCAAATACTTACATAGACTTAAAAATAAAACAAAAAGATTGAATAAACAAAACCATATCAAAGAAATCTTTTCTCTAAGGAAAAAGAAGAATGTTTCTAGTATACCAGAAATACTGGATGAATTTAGAAATCACTTTCACAAGATTAACCATAACAACATTAACATGGAACCTAAAGATAAAATAAAGGAGTTTATAACCACAAACATGAATAAAAAGCTTAATAAACAACAGATTAAACTATTGGACAAGAGTATTTCATATACAGAAGTTATTACACAAATAAATAAGCTTAAATCAAACAAAGCACCGGGTAATGATGGTATTATACCAGAGATATATAAAATCCTTTCTAAAACTACATATTCATTAATACATAAGGTTTTTATTTTGGATTTTGGCCCAAACTGAGTTAATAACCCCCCCCCATCTTGGCAATATACATTTATTTCACCAATTTTAAAACCTAATAAAGATCCAACTAGATGTTCTTCATATCGACCCATCTCATTACTTAATGTTGATTATAAAATGTTTATGAGTATTTTTGCTGATAGATTGAAGACAATCATCCCTGGCATTATAGATATAGATCAGACGGGCTTCATTGTAAATAGAAATACTTTTGATAATATAAGAAGAACTTTAACATTAATTGATTTTGCAAATAGGAAAAGAAAGATTTAACACTTATTAGTCTTGATATAGGTTCAGCATTTGATTCAGTAAGTTGGGACTATCTGTTTACCTTACTGAAATGCACAGACTTCTCTGATGCATTTGTAAATTTAATTGAGCATTTATACAAAGGAACGCTGGCTTATATTAAGGTAGGAACATATGTTTCACAAAAAATACCCATTCTTAAAGGTACAAAGCAAGGATGTCCACTTTCTCCACTATTATTCACTTTAGTAATGGAGCCTTGGGCTAATTTGATTAGAAACAGTACTGACATAGAGGGTTTTGAAATAGACGAAAATACAACATCAAAAATTCAACTTTTTGCAGATGATGTTCTAATTACATCAGCAGGATCTAATTCTTCTATGCAGTCTTTATTTGATAAAATGATGAATTGTAAAAGTATTTCTGGTTTAATATTCAATGAAGAAAAACTAAAATACTACCTATATATACACAAAAAATATTCTCATTAGTGATTTTACTAAATATGTACCCAATTCAGGTCAGATAACTTATTTAGGTATAATACTATCTAAAGATATTAAATCTATTATATATAATAACTATAATACCTGTTTTCTTAATATACAAAATCTTTTTAATACCTGGAATAATATGTTTTTACTATGGAGGAGAGACTTACAATTATTAAAATGATAATATTCCCCAAGATTTTATACTTAATACAATCAATAATACTTTCACCTACAAAAATAATTATCAAGAAACTGAATACACTAATGTTAAATTTCTTATGGGCACCTAATAGACCTAGGATTGCATTAAAGAAACATACTAATAGCTGGTCTCAAGGGGTATTTCTTTTCCAGACTTTAATTTATATATTATCTCTTCTATTATAAAAGTTATTACTTTATTAATAGATCAGTCATATATCGCAAAATGGAAAGATTATTGGGAGCTAATTAGTATGCACTTCATGAAAATCTCCTTAACACATAAAAATATGATTGTAAATAACTCCATGTTGTGGTTGCTAAAGGAATTTTGTACTTCACCTATTACACCTAAACATATGGTTTGTTACCCATTAAATATTATTATTAGTTATCGTGACTTTATATTCATGCACCCTAAGTATAGGGAATGGAATTTTATTGTATTCCCTATAATGTATACTCAGGGTATGCTTATGTCATCTACTTCTGAAGGAGCTCATTTAGCTATAGATAATGATCTAAAGTACTGGTATCAGCTGATATCTGATAATAAAGTTAAAAATCTAGATTTCTTAAAACAAGAATTTGATCTAAGAGAAACTTGCTGGTTAGAGGTTCAGATCTTTAGACAACATCTCATTGATAGAATAGATCTAATGTCTATAACAGTTAAAGAATCTATTCCAAAACTGATTGATTACTTGATATTAAATTTACAGCATAAAGTTTCTGATAAAGGTAAACTTTCATATATACATAAAATTATCAGACAAGAAACTTTTTACAGTGTAGATTCATACTGTAATTATTTCACCTCTATTAATGGGGACCCACCAACTCAACAAGATAAACAATATATATTGGAATATGCTTATAGAACTACATCTTCCATTGTCTGGAGACTTTATACATGGAAATTTTTACATAGATCTTTTTATACACCTTTGATGATGAAGAAAATAAATAATAAAGATAATCTATGTAAGAGATGTAATGTAGAAATTAATGCTGACTGGGCTCATATGTTTTATGACTATATGAAGTTGAAAGAATACTGGAAGTCAGTTAATGAATTTTTGCAGGCTCTTTTTACAGATAATTTCATTATTTCTAAGTCTCTTATATTATTCAACACACCTGTACCTCAATGTGTTAAAAAGATTAAGCTTCCCTTGTTATGGTCTATTCTAGCAGTGGCCAGGAAAATAATAACTAGAAATTGGATTTCAGATACACCTCCTTCGTTCAATGAATTTAAAAATGTTATGAATATAATGTGCCATATGGAAATAAGCACAATTAGAATGAGAACAACTAGAAAAACATCATATTATATTGTATGGGATAATTTACAAAATTTGTTAAAAAAATTCTAATTTCAATAGCACGGTATTTTAGTTTAATTAATTGATCTGATTGTAGTGGATGTCTTTGTAAATACTTTAGTTGTTTTGTTGAATATTATAATAATACCTATTTTTAATTACTTGTATAAAATTGTTATGATATTTCTCTTATATGTTAAAACAATAAACCTGTTTTGAAAAAAAAAAAAAATTATCATCAGACTGATGACTTATGCAATAACGTTTTGGATTAGTGGTTGAAAAACAGGCACTTGATAAAGAATGCCGCATTAATGAGACATCTGTAAGAAGAATACTAAGATATGTCAAGATTTGGAAGATTTGCTGTTAGGTAAATTGAAAAGCTATATATATATATATATATATATATATATATATATATATATATATAGATATATATTGTGATAATTGAAAGTGCTAGGTATAACAGACTGTACATAAGGGTGTCCCTGTACATTAAAGTGTGTACAAAGGACGGAAAAATAGTTTCAGATTAATGCTCCTGTACTCTAGTTTTGAAAAACTTTGTACCAGTAAGATCCTTTAAACCATCAGGTAAACTGGGTTTAATGACACATGCACTATGTTTTCAGTCATTTTGTTATATGTTACACACAATTACATCTTTTAGTTTATCCTTTTTTGTACAATTTATACATTTGCTGTACTGTGTGGCCTTTATACCTTGTATGCAGCTTTTATACTTGCTGTTGACATGTCTATTTTAATAAACACCCCTGATTTCACTTATCAAGGGCCAGCAGATATTTACAGCCACCTAATATAACATCATGTGAGTTATAGATGACCTTGATTTAACATACCATCGAGAGAACAATATACCTCTTCCCATATGCTGCTCTGTGGTGCAGTGTCAGTATTAGTACATGATTATCACTCTCTTGTCTGGGGATTAAACCCATTGCTTACAAGATTTTCAAAGACAATTGTACTACCTGCTGAGACAGTGATTATCTCATGATGATCACTATTATTAATGTTTGGATAACCCCCCCACATACACACGTGTGTGTGTGTGTGTGTGTGTGTGTGTGTGTGTGTGTGTGTGTGTGTGTGTGTGTGTGTGTGTGTGTGTGCAAGAGTACATATAGACATACATACAGACCACATGCATAGACACACACATGCACCACACACAGACAAATAAACACACACACATATACACACATGCATGCACTTTCAATAATAAAGTGATAAAATAAAATCCATCATTAGCTATAAGCCATCTTCATCCATCTATCTGTCTTCTACACCTGAAAGGTCTCATTAATGGCCTTTCTGCTGCTGCTGTTACAACTTGACCTTGAAAGGCAAAGAACTAAAGAGATGTACTGTGCAGGTCTTATAAGATTAAATTATTTCTATGTATATACACACTCACACAAAGATGGTTTATGGTGTTAGATGTTTACTTCCAGAAGGAAACAGAAATTGATATCTAAAGGGGAAGAATTTCTTGCAGCTTAATAAGTGTCATTTAACTCATCTACTGCATCTGTCACAGCAATGAACTGCACTAACATTTTAAAGCCCAGACATAAATATGTTCATTAACAGACAGATACAGGCAAACTCCACAGTTTGATTTGTTTATTAGATGTTTCACAAAAGCTCTTTTGAATACCCATTGCAGTTCTGCATACTAGCTTAACACTTTATCACCACTGTCTGATGATAGGTTGAAGGCTGTTTGCAGTGGTGCAGTGGTTAGAGTTGTTGTCTTACTGCAACAGGTTTTCCAGTTTGATTCTTGGCTGGAGCACCTTCTGTGCGGAGTCTGCATGTTCTCCCAGTGGTTAAGTGAATTTTAAAGACATGCAGGTAGGTGCATGTGTGTGTCTTCTGTGAAAGTTTGGTGCCAGGCTGACAACTCGACATCATAAAAACTCCACTGCTAATCAATCTGTGGACCAGTGATCTGCTGTAGCACCCCCTAACGGGAGAAGCATTGCTTTGTCTGATGAAAGATTTAACAATAGACAAGTGTCATTTGGCTTAATATATTTGCCCATTTCTCTACCTTCTGGATAAGCTATACATCGTACTTTAACATTAACAGTCACATTTTAAAAAGAATGCAATATCATTTACCATCCTTTCTGAGAAAATACAATTCCCCATATATTTATTGAAGCATTTATTTTTTTTCTCTTCAAAATGTTTCCTTTGTTTCTTATCAATTTCTCCCTCTTTTTAAGAGTTTGATGCATTTCCATATGGCCTCTTAATGCCAAAGTGGGTTTAGTTCTCAACCAACCCTAAAGTTGATGTGAAATTGTAGTGGTAAAGGTAAAATGTTGTCCGAGGCTAGGTTCATACCTGTCTTGGACACACATTACAAGATCATCATCCTGTCTCTTTTAAATAATCCAGGGAGATACAGCTGAAGACACTTACACCCATAACTCCTGAAATATTTTAGTAGAAGATGAGTACTCTTAAGAAAAACTACAGTGGTAAATTTGTTGAATTGTCTGATATCCTAGTTTTTGGGTGTATAACAGAAACACTTGACAAAAGGCTAAAGCCAGAGTCTTAGACTATTAAAAAATCCAGCATAAAGCTTAATAAAGAGAAGTTTCACACTGGAAAAAAATAAACTTTATTATTTTGGACATTGCATTAGCAAAGTTGGTATTAAATGTGAAGTAAATGAATGAAAGGCAATTATAGTACATAGTTGACAAGTCCAAGCAATACATGAGTTTCACCAAATGCTTGGAAGAGTTTTTTGGGGAATGTTTCACATATTCACTGACTTATTAAATAAAGATTCAGACTGGACATGGGGAGGTCTCCAGGAACAAGCTTTGTAGAAATTTAAATTGATATTAGTGTGGACACCACTACTGGTGTACTATGATGTCAACAAACCAAATGTTGTCAGTGTAGATGCCATAATTCTGGAGTCACAGAAAAGAATGTAAGCTCATGCAGGCTATGACAGACTGAGAAAACATGTCCACAAATCAATAAAACTGCCTGGCAGGAGTATGGGCATCTGAACATTTTTCATGTTAATTACAAACTTTGGACAGTTATCGGCTGCAGTCTGATCACAAGCCACCTGTTTCATTATTCAGTTCTTACGTCTTAGGCAAAGTTACGCTTTGATGTCAGAGGCTGATGATGACACTTCGATGCTTTAATGTCAAAGCAGTACATAACCCAAGGGAAGCAGCATGGAGACAAAAACACATCAGATACCAAGCAGGATATTAGCGTGCATGTGCAGTCTGTAACATTGAGCAAGTCTGTACCTGCAAGCAGGATGGATGACTTTAAATTAATAAGTAAAACATGATTCAGATCTGCAGGCTGTCTTTGGATTTGCTTGAAATGGCTGGCTTAATTATTAGGCTCAGTTAATTTATTCTTTGCACATGTGTTATCGTGAACCAGCTAACTTATCAGCTGGCCTTTTTCTGTACCAAGACAGAACAGTACTCCAAGCTTCATGCAAAGCAATGGTTTTGTGGCAGATTTATAAAGGTCCTCAGGGTATAACCAAGTACAGACACAGAGCTAAAATGTCAATATAGTGGACAAGCAACAGTGCAAACATGTCCAGACCTTTGACAATATGCAAATTCTGTAATGAAAAAAATAAGTGTTCTGACAGGAGAGAACCATAACTAGTAGTCTTCCAAAAGATCTGTGGCAAAAAATGGCATCAGACCTGAGGGGGGGGGGTCAGTACCTTGCAATAGTGGACTGCTATTCCTGAGATAACAAAAGAAAAATATTACATTCAGTTAGTACTCAAGAGGTTATTTCTGGAATCTGGAGTTACATTTACAAGATGGGAAATCTCTAGTGAGAGTAACCAAAACCCAGCTCAAGGATACCAGGGTGAAGGTTATTGCATACATAAATACATATTGTGTAACAGCTACCATTCTATGTATGTGTGTATGGATGCATGTATTTATTTATTTACTTATTTGCATTTATTTATCAGGAAAGTCATACTGGCTTGTAAACCCCTTTACAGAGAAGGCCCAGGAAGAAAACATTGAAAAAAGTAAGTCAGAATACATTATATATTACAACAAATGCACATACAATTATACAGTATACACTTGAATATATATATATAAAGTACACATAACCAAACAGAAAATTGTATAAAACCAGTTTATAAAGAAGTGGCATATTGCACAACTGTAGGTGATATTATAATAGCGAATATGAAAGATATGAACCAGCATGTAATGTGATAAATGGAAATGGCAGCAGAGCATTTCACATTCTGGAAGCATTCAGAAGAGCATATCACATTCCAGTAGTATATATCACTTTATAGAAAAAAAAAATGTTTTTTTTTTGAGGGGATGAGGAATGTAAAAAAAGGCATACAAGAGTTGTCACCTTTTCAGATGCCCAAAGTGGGACATTTTTATGGTAATATATTATTTTGCAGGACAAACTATACGTGCAATGAATGCAAAGGAAAGGAATTCACTTTGCTGCCAAAATAAAAGCTCACTTGCACAGAACTTGGATTGCTCATGTTGTTCTATAGCATATCAAGGTGCATCAGATTAAAAATAATTATTTTATGCAAGTATAACAGAAAACTTAGAAAATGTGTTTTGTCCTAAAATCACTGGACATTTTCCATTTTTCCATGTTTTTACCCAGGACATGACTGCCCAAATAGAGACTGTCCTACAGATAGTAGATAGTAACTGTTTGATGTACTGACCTGAGGCTAAGGGAGAATAGGTAAAGGGTGTAGAACAGTAAAAGGAATCTGGAGGTGATGAACTAAGTGCATAGTAATTATATTTAAAAAGCAAGGGCCAATCTGACTAAACAGGGAAATGGAAATTTAGGACGGGAGGATGTCAGAGACAGGAGATTTAACAAGCATGAGTGCTACAGTGATGTGTCCATGTATTTTTGAAAAATGATAGTAGTGAGGACTAGAAGATGCTATGTTTGCAGATCTGTCAGATGGAGGAGAGTAGGAAGTTCAAGATTTTAGCAGTATTTCTAGAGTAACGGTTTAAGATGAGTCTTGCTTCTTTTTTTTTAGTTTCATTTTTGTTTTGTTTTTTTTTCTGGCTCACAATTTGTCCACTAGAACTGGTTGTTTTTCTTACCAAATACTTACCAAATAATCCCTATTGATCTTTCTTCTAACAATGGCAGTCATTTTGCATCTTTGGAGTTGAAGGAGTTCGGCAGGAAGTATAGATTTACCCACATTACCCCTAGTCTCCATTAGGCAAACAGCACTACAAAAAAGGTGGTTCAAATTACAAAGTGAATTCTTAAGTAACCAGATTCCCACATTGCACTGTCCAAAGTGCAACTGTGGTAGGCTCACCATCTAATGATAGGCCACCAGATCCAATCAGCAATTTCAGTACTGAACTCAAACTTGTGGTCAGCCTTGTTCCCTACAAGGCTGTGAAGAAGATGGATAAAAGGCTAAATGGGCTTAGAAGACATTCAGTTTGTTCTCTATCGGATTTTAATCTGGGCCTGGAATACTGAGTATAGCTCTCAACCAATCAGGAACAGATTTCAACAAAATCATGGACAAATCCAGAAATAATCAGAGACATTTTTAACATATTACTTCTTACTACTTAAAATATCACTACTATATTACTATTACGTGAGACATTGGCAGAATAAGAGAATGCAGATTAATATACATTTTCTAAAGTAAAAGAAGTATCTAACTCTAATTATAGACATTCCCCAGGATTTAATAAAATTTGTGTAGGTATCATGTAGAGCCTACATGGATTGTATCCATGTACATGGACATAGTCCCCCCTTGGTAGTGCTCCATGCATATTAATGATGGCACGCTGCTGAGGGACAGCCGAGAAACATGGATATTGAATCAGTGTAGGGAGAGGTGTAGCAGCTGCCCTGGCTGCAAATGAGTATGAGACTCCCTGCAATGGTCCCCGCCACTGTAGCAATGTCATACAGTGTGTCAGCTGTTGAAAGTATAAATGCCCTGTGTTAACTGTATTTTAAATTTGTTTTATTTTTTTTTCAATGCATGTTTGCGCAGTGAGGAGAGCTGCAATGCCAAGCTGTGCTCACAGATAGTCAGCCAACACCTGCCAGACATCTAAAAATAGAAACTGGATGTAATTACTTATTTCCTAATATGTTTAAGCTTTTGTAAGTGGTCTTAAGCATGTTTGTGTGGTGCGGCATGGTGCTTAGCACTGCTAACAAGTAGCTCAGTGGTATATGTGAAGGTATACTAGATTCTTTAATATCCACCTAAATGGGTAGAGTTACAGCTTTATGTGTAGTAGGTTCATGTTTCGAATACATGGAAGAAAGAACATCTATGTAATTTTGTTGTACATGTTATGAAGACAATTTTAAAACATGGCTCTGCTGCACTCTGCTGCACTCTGCTTGGACTGTACTAAAATCTGCTAAGCACTGCTTAAACATGGTAACAGCTGGTAATGTTTGAGCAGTGCTCAGCTTTGCTAAAAGCATGATTGTGCATGTTAGCATGCAGCTCAGCTTTGCTTAGCTCTGCTTAACTGATTTGAGTGATGCTAAACAATGCGGTGCTTTTTTAGTGGTGGTCAGTAACGTGTAAGGGCAGGAAAGCAGTCTATATTAAGCGCAATAGGTGGGAATCTGCATCATTCTTTGCAGTCTTGTCTACTGCAGGTGTGACTGGCAATGCAGGAGAAGGTACATGCTTTCAGGCGCAGAAGAGAAGTATTCTGGAGTTCAAGGTCATGTTTGGGCCCTTGTGAAAAAATAAAAAACATGATGATAGGCTGCTGCAGAGTGGTTTCCAGGGCTTGGATTGTAAGGCAGAGGCCTGGGACCGGTTGGCCATAGAACTCTCCAGTGCTGCTGGTACACACAGGTGGGCAGTGTCATCACCATCATGATGTCCTGAAAAGGCAAAAGAAGGGAACCTTGGACACCTGGGTCCAAGAAGTGAGGGCTGGGAATGCCCCACAAGTATGTAAACATGTCTTTTGTTCTCTTAAATAAATGAAAGCTTGAATGTCTGCAAAACTGGTGTGCATAATGCTGTGCTTCTCTTCCAACAGCTGTAGCTGAGAGGGCTCGCAATGTTGAGTCGCATGCCAGGCACTTGTCCAGATTGCACCATGAGTGTGGTGAGTATAGATGTATTATGCAAACTGTAGTACAATAAGCATGAAAGAGTAAAGCATTAATTGCAAGAAAGTATATACAATAAAGTCTGTAGTGCAATAAATGTGAAATTAGAGATGTAATGCAATAAATGAATACTACCAACTGTAGTTCAACAAAAATATGAAACAGTACCAATAACAACAAGGAAAATGGTGTACATCAGGATTGTCTTGTCGTAACCATTATATTAGAGCTGTATGCACTGAGTCTGTAAGGTAAGGTTGCTGCAGTGAAGTATAACACTGTAATAGATGTAGAATTTATTTATTTATTTACTATTTATTTATTTTATTTTACATGGGTTGACTGGGATAGTCCAAATGGATGCATGTCCATTTTCAATGGAGGCCTGGGGAGAAAAGCTCCATAGTAAACACAATTTTATAACATAAATCTAGGTAAAGAGGAGTTTGCAGGTCCAACTGGTACTACATGAAAAAAATCACACAAATTATTTATTTTACACAAGGTTTAAGCCTTATAAAACACAATTCTATTAATTTCTGAAAGAGTTAGTACACAAACATGGTGACAGGATTAGTCTGGTTTACATAGCCAGTGTGATTTAAAATAAAGTTTAAGACTTTTTTTTGAATTGACTAAGGGTAGGTTCTAGGGTGATGTCAGCAGGGAGTGTGTTCCAGATTTTGCCGACATGGTTGGCAAACAGGATGAAAATCTAATGGCTGCAAAATGTATTGGTTAACTCATAGTACTGTTAAGGCTGTTTCTAGGCCAATATCAGTCACATAATGCTTTGTCATCCACAGACATCAGGTAATAAAGGTATATGGGTGAGGTAGCCTACTCAATGAGCTGATATTGTTTGTTGACTTCACAGATATCTCAAACCACTAACAATAAAATGTGTTGATACTGAAATAAAGCTTACTTACTTTCTGTGTTATGCTTGTATTCCATGTATGTGTGTTCTGCTGTCACTGCAGTCTAGTATAACACAGTAGTAGTACTACCAGGTCATAATTTGGTTCCGGGTGAGCTCTAGGCAAATATCAGTCATTCAGTAATCTGCAGTTTGTTAAATGCTCTGTAAATAGTACATTTTGCCACACACAGTCCGGTTCAATTCCAGTGCTATGTAGCAGCAAATATTACAGTAGCAGTCACATCATACTCACAAATTCTACCTCCAAAGGACCTACAGGTAAATGGGTGAAGTAGCCCATATTATGAGTAGATAATTGTGTGTTTAGATGTCACAGACTGTTAAAATCGATAGCAAGAATGTGTTCATCAACAATGTTGAGTCAGAAATAAAATGTGTAATCCCAGTATGGCTGGATTCCTGGAATGTCTATTAAAAGTTGCTGCAGTCAATTAATACATTCTGTGCAGATGTCCCCTGCAGTCACTGCTGTTGGGTTCTATTCCCATGCCTGCCAACCAAGGCATGACAACTGTTCAACGTCTGTACTGCACACATACATGTCTCTCAAGTGTCACAATTTCACATACTATAATTAATATTGCATTCTCCATCTGTCATAACACTACAATGGCAATGATTACCTGGATTGCAAAGTATTACCAAATCAGCCCAAAGAACACCTTGGTAGTTATATAGGTCCAACTGATGTGCAAGTGTTTTGTATAGTTGTGTACCTGCAGGTGTTAATACTTGGCCCATAATGTCCCATGCAAATAGCTTGAGAGGTATGTACATGCTACATCAGCTATAGGAGAAGAAAATACAGACCTGTAGAGTAGATAGTAGTACTGTTGTCAGGATTATAACTTGCAATGTCACTAACGGGCTGTTTTTTTTCTCTGCCTCCACCCCTTATCTTCATTTATTTATTAATGTTATTCATTGGTCATGGTTTACTATTAACATAGTTTGTTACATTAACTGTATTTTGGGACGTGTTTTATTATTGTTATGTATTATTATGTTTGCATACTAACACATCTTGTTAAGTTACCTGTTTTGTTGGCCTTATGCTGTAACTATTACTGGCATGCCATTAGCATACTGGCTGTTCTGTTCTTTAATGTTGTGTTACACATAATATGCACTGATATTTAATTGGGTTATTTCCAATGTTGCAACATGCTGTTATTACTAACAATGATTTGTTCATAACTAAACTACACTTACTGCTATACCTCAATTACCACATCACGTCGCAATAGGCCGGTTCCAGCTGATCTGCCTACCTTGCCTCAACCGGCCATGGCACCAGTTCCCAGCATGCCTGGTACTCAGACCAGTGGTGCCCCGTCTGCCTACACAGAAGGGATATGCAGGTACGGATACCCATTTGTGCTATTCAGTAACCTGAACTCATTTGCATAGGGATCTGTGCAGACAACCTGGAAACTACATGGTTCCATGCCCTGCCTCATTAGCAACAGCACCATTCTACTATTTTAGATACTCCACACACGGTCCTATAATAATTTCTGTCACATACTATTACATTTGGTTTTTCCAATCTTTTTTCTTCATAAAACCATGTTTGCCATACTGTGGTGCACCATACAAACCAACCCAGAGCATTAAAAAAATAAGATTATTTTAACTTATTTCCCTTAGATTTTTGGACACTCAGTGGGTAGTTTTGCTCATATCTGTATATGTTTCTGTCCATCTACCTATGTTTTTACAGCCCCTGTTGTCTGTCCAAAATCCTGTACATGGAATTTTTACATGTACTTTACGGACACCAGCATGGGGTTTCAGGGCTGCCTATCTGCTTGCTGGATCATTCTACCTACCTCAAGTGCATGAGATTTATCTGTTTAGGAGGTGATTTGCATGCCACAGAACTTCCTGTGTTGGCACGCTCATGCACACTGTCAACACTGCTTACTGGACAGCAAGCCTGTTTACTTTCATGTAAGCAGCATGCCACAATGCCTACATGGTAAAAAAGACCATGTAGACTTTATTAAATTCCCCCCATTATTTATTAAGTGTAATTTACCATCTTTTCTCCAAGGCTTGGGAAGTATTAAGAGAGGCAGAGCTAAAATCTGAGTCAAAATCAGAGATATTCCTGAAAATCAGGGACAGATGAGAGGTATGATAATGAATAAAGTTGGACTGAAAAAAAATATGAATCACCAACAGTGACAGTGGGTAAATCTTCAAAGCCCACAGCCTACATAGTCCAAACTGAGGACGGCATTGTCCTGAGAAAAGACAGGAAACTCAAGCAAGCTATATCTGAGACATACATCTGTACATCTGAAACAGCAACATCAGAATCATGATGGAGACATTACTGAATCTACTGAGGCACAAAAAGATGACCAGTTTTCCTAATGTAATGACAGGACATATCATCTGACCTCTCTCCTTTCTGAGTCTCTTCTCCTCCCTCAAAATTCTCTGAAGATTAACCTGCTTTAGAAATCAAAGTATAGATTGCATATTACACAACATACACAACACTTGCTTGTACATCACAGTGTGCTGGGCTTGTCACTGAAATGTATATATACAGTTTTTTTTTTTTGTTTACCATGTAATTAGTCTGAACTATTCTTTTTTGCTTACATTTATGTATTTTTATTTGTGAAATGTTTTGCATTTCAACTAGGCTGTGCCTGAAATTGGTCAAAACTGATCAGTGAACTAACCCAGTAAATAAATATAACAAAACAACTAACTAAATAAATAAATAATGATGACATGCCCACAGCCAGTGAGATTTTCCACCTAAGGGGTTGAAGTCAAACTTCATCTGAAATTTCAAGAACCTTAAGTTTCTATTGATCAGATAAATTATTGATTGTAAAAGATTAGCATTGTGTTTGTTTTGAAGAGAAAAACTGCTTTCACTGCTTAGTAAAATGTTCAAAAAAATGGTAGCCATAAAAAAATGTGCTATAGTTCACTATTTCACTCAAAGATGTACAGATATAGTGATGCCTGATGACAGAGACAGTGATTGTTTAATTGTGCCGAGCTATATCAGGTCACTCCAGGGGGATGTTGACACAGAGGTCAATGTGTGGCCTTATTGATTACAAAATATATAGTTTTCCACTGCTTGACAAACCCATGACTCCTGTTATACATGGTTTGCCTAAAATCTACAAGGACCTCTTAAGACCTGCAAAGTGCCCCATAGTTTCTGGACGTGTTTGGCTAACAGAGCCCCATTCATCATATGTTGAGAGCAAGCTGAAACATTTATTAGCTTAAGCACCAGTGGTCCTGCAGGATACTGAACATTTCCTTGGTACCCTATATGATAGTGTAGTAAAATTTGATGTGCCTGGCTGCATTTTGGTTGCTTTGGATGTCCAAATGTTTATAGTTATACTCAATGTGGAAGGTGTTGACTTGTTAAGATTGTTCTTCACACCTCATAGCGGTTATTCTAATAACATTATCACTGTAATTTGCTCTCTCTTGGAGCTAATACTTGAATACAATGTTTTTATCCTTGAGGATGATTATTACTTGCAGAAACTTGGTTTAAAATTCGGGAAGGCCTGTGCCAACAGCTATGCTAATTTGATTTTGGCACAGTGGGAGGAAGATATGATCTTCATTGTCAATATTTATACATCTAATATTAAGCTGTATGGCAGATTTATTGATTACTTGTTTTTAGTATGGAATGGTCCCCATGGAGCTCTGTGTGATTTTGTACATTTTTGGAGAGCAGCACTAGTTTTCTGAGACTTTCCTTGAATTATTCTTTGGATAGACTTGACTTTTTGGATATAACCATTAGCAAGAATGATGCTGGGGGTCTTAACACTATGCTATATAGGAAACCTTGGAGGAATAGGCTGTTACATCACAATAGCTTGTATCCTGAACACATTTATGCTACTATAGTAAAGCGTCAGACTATGCGTGTCCCTTGGTTACACAATAATGATGAGCTATTTGTGACAGAATTGTGTGACCTTTTTAAAGATTTTGTTAACAGAGGGTACACATCTAATGATCTATATGAGTCTGCAGATGTGATTAGGAGTGAAAGGAAGGATAGAGAAGACCTCTAATATTCATCTCAAAGAAGAGAGCCAATTATGCCTGTTAGGGGAGTTACAACTAAAACCCCTAAGGTTATTTTTAAATATTACAATAATGTTAGCTTGTTCTGTGATGTTATAAGGAGAAATTGGGCCATTCTCTTATCAGATGATAAGGTGAAAGCTGGAGTGGGATCTAAACCTAGTTTTATTTTTAGGAATAATCTGTCTTTAAAGTGATTTCTTTGTTATGGGGCTGGAGCCAGTGGGCATGGTTCAACCTCTGACAGACTGGGGACTTTTCTGTGCCGCAATTGTAAAGCTTGTAAGTACATCAGCATGCAGAAATGTTTCATTCATCCCGTGACAAATGCATGTCTGAACCCCAATTTTATGCAGATTGTAGAAGTGCAGCTGTGATTTATTTAGCACTACACTAAGATTGCTCTCATTTTTATGTTGGGATAACTAGTAGGCAGGTAAGAGAGCATATTTTGGAACACCAAAGTGATATACGTAAAAAGATTGACTCCAGTGCTTAGGCTAAACATACTATTACTCATACAGGTCATGACAGTTTTCTCTTTTTTGGTCTCACAGAATGTCCATGATAATGTTAGAGTTGTTGATTTTAATAATAGAGCATAGAAGGCTGAAGTTAAATAGATTATTGCCTTGCAGGCGCATAGAGCACCTGGTCTAAATACCACTGTTCCTTTAAAACCTATCCTCAGGGAACACTGATGATCACATGGCTAATTGCTTTTTATGTCTACCAGTGGAATTGCTGAATGTTTTAATAGTTTCTTTTATTGAAGGGACAGCTCTTAGTATGTTTTTTTATGGTCTGATGAAGCGGTACTTCTGCGAAAGTGCTTACCTGCAATAAAGTATCATAAGCAAGCCTCTTTATAGTGTGGTCCGGCTATATTTGCCTTGGATGTTCACTGCTGCTGTGTATATAGTGTGTCTGTACATGAGTATTCAGACTTTCCATTTGTTCTGTGATGAAATGAAAATGCAATAAATTGTATGTTGTCAATGCTGTACCTTGTCTCCATTCATCATCCTCTTTTGGCTGTTCCCATTAGGGGTCGCCACAGCGGATCATCTGTTTCCATTTCTTCCTGTCCTCTGCATCATGCTCTTTCACACCAACTGCCTTCATGTCCTCTCTCACCACATCCATAAACCTTATCTTAGGCCTTCCTCTTTTCCTCTTACCTGGCAGCTCCATCCTTAGCATCCTTTTCCCAATATACCCAGCATCCCTCCTCAGCACATGTCCAAACCAACGCAATCTCGCCTCTCTTGCTTTGTCTCCAAACTGTCCAACCTGAGCTGACCCTCTAATATACTGATTCCTAATCCTGTCCATCCTAGCCACACCCAGTGCAAATATTAACATCTTTAACTCTGCCCCACATCCAGCTCTGACTCCTGCCTTTTCATCAATGCTACCATCTCCAACCCATATAACATAGCTGGTCTAACTACCCTCTTGTAGACCTTCCCTTTCACTCTTACTGGTGCCCATCTGTGACAAATCACTCCTGACACTCTTCTCCATCCATTCCACCCTGCCTGTACTCTCTTCTTCACCTCTCTTCCACACTCACCATTACTCTGAACTGTTGATCTCAAGTACTTAAACTCATCCACCTTTACCAACTCTACTCCCTGCATCCTCACCATTCCTCCACCCTCCCTCACATTTACACACATATATTCTGTTTTAGCCCTGCTGACCTTCATTCCTCTCCTCTCTAAAGCATATCTCCACCTCTCCAGGGTCTCCTCAACCTGGTCCCTACTCTCACTACATATCACAATGTCATCTGCAAACATCATAGTCCATGGGGCCTCCTGTCTAATCTCATCTGTCAACCTGTCCATCACCACTGCAAATAAGAAAGGGCTCAGAGCTGATCCTTGATGTAATCCCACCTCCACCTTAAACGTATCTGTCACTCCCACCGCAGTCCTCACCAATGTCACACTACCCTTGTACATATCCTGTACAACTCTTACATACTTCTCTGCCACTCCCGACTTCCTCATACAATACCACAACTCCTCTTTAGGCACCCTGTCATATGCTTTCACTAAGTCCACAAAGACACAATGCAACTCCTTCTGACCTTCTCTGTATTTCTCCAATAACACTCTCAGAGCGAATATTGCATCTGTAGTGCTCTTTCCTGGCATGAAACCATACTGCTGATCACTAATCATCACCTCCCTTCTTAACCTAGCTTCCTCTACTCTTTCCCATAACTTCAAGCTGTGACTGATCAATTTTATCCCTCTGTAGTTACTGCAGCTCTGCACATCACCCTTATTCTTAAAGATAGGTACCAAAACACTTTTTCTCCATTCCTCAGGCATCCTCTGACTTTCCAAAATTTCATTAAACAATCTAGTTAAAAATTCCACTGCCATTTCTCCTAAGCACCTCCATGCTTCCACTGGTATGTCATCTGGGCCAACAGCCTTTCCATTCTTCATCCTCTTCATAGCTGTCCTTACTTCCTCCTTGCTAATCTGCTTCACTTCCTGATTCACTATCCCCACATCATCCAACCATCTCTCTCTCTCATTCTCTTCATTCATCAGCCCTTCAAAGTACTCTTTCCATCTATTCAACACACTCTCCTCACTTGTGAGTATGTTTCCCTCACCTTGTCTCCATTAAACATGCTTTTATTTTTATTAAGTTATAGATCTTGTTAAACATTTTTTTGTTTTGTTTTTTTATTCAGAAAACTTCACTGGCTACTTTTTTGTTTATTTGTTTATTTATTTACTTATTTATGCATGCATGCTGAAACATGGGATTTCATGATTTTTTCCAGTACTGAAAGAATGTGCTGTTTTGAAACATTAGAAAAATTGTACCAGCTTAGGAAACATGGAGGAAATTGTTTGATTAATACTAACAATAAATATAAGATACTATATCCTATGTTTATCGCTATTGGTTCATTTTTTTTCTGCTGTTGGGTTATAAATATCTGTCTCAGTTTAGTTTTTTGAGATCCCTTGTTTTGCACTGTTTTGAGACATGCAATATTTGGGCTGGATGGCTATAGTTTAAGGAGAGTGGGCTTCAATGTTGGTCTCCAATACCAAAAATCTTGGCCATGTTCCTGAATTCATGTTGTTGTGGATTAAGAAATAAATATAATTTACTTTCAGAGTATACAGCAGTTGCTACTCCCATAACTACTACTACTACTGGAACTCCGGGATGTACCATCTCTCAGAGCCAATAGCAAACCTGAGCATGCTCAGAGGAGGGTTGCTAAAATGGCAGAGGATATGTACCAGAACCTGTGTAAGGAATGATTAATGAAACCTGAAATACTTACACATGAAGAAAACCGAAGACTAACAGCATGAAGACATTCTAATATTTTAAGCCAGTCCACAATAAAATCTGTATTGTTGTACGCATATGTGATCTGGCAAAAATTTTACACAGGATGCCCTTCCTGACATAAACCTCCCTGTTTTTCTAGGCTTGGGACTGGCACAAAGGAATACAGTAGCTTGTGCATCCTCAGTGTCTGAGTTCAGGAGGGCAACATTGTAGGTGAAAAAAATGTGCACAAACAAATGATCATAATCTGAAACCAAGGGAAGTAGCTCAGTAGAGATATGAAGAAGTATTTTTTATCATTTACAAGGTGGTGTACTCATGAAATGGCGTTCAGCAAACTTTGTAAGCATCAAGCTGAGGTTGGGAAAAGATAAACACAAAGTAATATTAAAGAAGAAAATGTGTAACTTGATACAAATTAGAGTATATTGGGAATGAATTCACAAGCTCTGTATTGTACAGACTCATTTGGTTGATGGGATCCTTACCTACTTTTTTTTCTAAATTTTCATGCTAAATGCTGTGACAAACTGCAGCATGCTGGTTTGAAATAGTGACGGAGCTGTGCAACTATAAACCAGCAGAGAGAACAAGAGAGAGAGTGGGTGAATAAGGCTGTCAAACCTTTTGAAATTAAGCAGAGTTAAAATTTCCCATGACAACCGTGTGACAACCCAATGGAGAAGAAATATACTGCACACAACACTGCTTCTTACAGCTGGACTCCTTTGGGAAATGACTGCTGAAGAGACAGAAACATATCACTCACAAGGGAGTCCTTTTGCAATGGGTATTTGCCTCATCACAAGGTACCAAAACACTACTTTAAGGCTACTAGAACCTAATGGTCCTTCCTGTCTGTCTGTTTTTACAACTGATGGTCTATGTGATACAAGTGACCATTCCAGGTGACAGTCCACAATAACAAGTCCGAAAGACTGCTCTGATTTCTCGAGCTTCTTTCTACTGGCATTCTACTGTTATGGTCAGCTAAGGCCACACATATTTATATAAAGCTGAAATTTGCTTATGCAGAAAACAGCTAGGATAAATCTGAAAGCAGCCAAGGAGGTACTGTTTCCCAGCTGTGCCTCGTTTTATTTTTAGCAATATTTCTTGGAACGTTCCCAGAATGGCTTTGTAATTCTTGTCATATGTGTCATGTTAACAAATCCAGTATAAACTCAAGCAAGCAGTTAAATGGCTACAGATAATTAATTATGAAAATTTGGACAGTGCGTCACTGTGCAGGCTGCATGATATGGTGTCAGTATACTCCCGAGCAGACCTGTATGGGGCCTGCTTTCAGACTCTGAGGCACATGGGTCCCATTCCGCTGTGTGAGATAACACAGGATCTGAAAGAGTGGACTTCTTTCAGAAGACAAATGGAGTACAACCACAGATCTGAGCTGTGAAATGAGAACTATCTGTTAGTAGATACGAAACTTGCAACTTTTCAAAAAAAAAAAAATTGCAGTATTAAAGCACTTCATTCATTAGAACTTTGGAAGACATAAAATGACATATACATTGTACAAATTTCTTAAACATTTTTATTCTTAAACAAAAATGATAAAATCTTAGGACATTTACACCTGGTATAACTTTGTAAGAAACAACTGGTATATGTAAAAATAATAATGTGTTAAAATGCATAATTTAAATCTTAGCTCATACTTGTATTATGTTTAATTTACTTCCAGCCTTCTCATTCTAATGATGAGTCTAGCGTTTGACGTAATAGGGTGCTCAATGAGAGGGGCCTGTGCTGGGGTACAAGTGGAGTCATATTATATGGCAGAAAGGCATTCTTTTTTGCTACTATGTGAGCACTCTGGAAATTTATTCTTGCAATTACACAATCCTGCCATCAGGAAGCATGACATTCATGCAGTGGCTTTTTCTTTCTTAGGACAAACCTCAAAAGACAAGAACGTTGTTTGGACTACACCCATAGCACCCATTTTCTGAGGAGGAAAAAAGATAGCTATTAACCTGTTTACCCTTCTCAGCTAGCCCTCTGGTGTCTGGGTTGCTAAACCAACTTTGCCAGCATGAAACATATACAAACACCTAATTGAAACAGCATGAGTGATGGTAAACAGAACATTTGTTAGCATCCACCAGTTATATCTAAACTTGTCCACAGCATACATCATCCAGCAACTGCCAAGAGTATATTCATACAAGAATCTTTAATGAAAAACAGTGGAAGCTGGTTGCTTCATCCCTTATGTACCTCAAACTATTCCAATAGTACCCCGGACCATTACTGAAATCGTCATTTTAAAATGGGGTTCTGCTGCCTCTGCACTGCCATGTATTAGAGCAGAGCATGCAGGGGTCCCAGTTTGAACAAGGGGCTATGGGGTTGTGTCATCTGAGCACTGGCATAGGACATATAGTGATGTACATTAGTGCATTACTTTCACTGACATTTTTTACAATTCATTAAATAAATCCAATGTACATTTTATTAAATCATCCAATGAGGCTACTGAAACTTACAGGAAAAAATACCCAAAGAAAACTAATGTGCATAAAATTCCAGGCATTTACACATATATAGCAAGAGTGAAATCTGGAGAAGGTATGGAGTCTATTTAAGATTCGTTAAATACTGAATGTGCTTTAATTTAATAATGCAAATGAGATGAGCCCTCTGTGTCTATTTTTATCCCTTCCCTGACATTGATGCATCTAACATAATGGTCTGCAGTACGTACTGCACACACGTAAAACAAATGTCCTTAATCAGGACTGAGTGCAAGATATGGGTTAAAATCTGCAAGATTTCTTTACTGACAGCTATGGGTTCTTTCCTTTGCAAGAAAACACAATGGTTCATTAGTAATACTTTGAATTTAAATATTTATCACTACCTCTTCAAGCAGTGGTATTTATTGATAGCAGAACTATCCCATCGCTCAGTGCAGACTGCAGAAGTGTGTACTATTACAAATTCTTTGTTGTCAGACTAAAGTAAATAAACCAACATTTTCCCCTGAAAAGAAAATGTATACATTATTTTGTTAGGAAAAAAATCCCAGACAAAATCTGTTACCAACTTGTTATATAGCACTTCTTTGTGATACTGGTCCACAGAGTTTTAACCTCTACCTCGACCAGCAAACATCAAACTACACAGTTCTTTTCCCACAGTTGTGATTACCTCAGTGATCTGGTATACTTGTTTACATTTTCTATCAGTTCTGCAGAGGTTCACTGAAGTTTCATTGTGTCTCTATTCTCGTACTTAGAGAGTGTTCAAATTACTAACTTGACAGAGACATTCCTTCCATTAAAACCATGCAATCTACGATTCTCACATATATTTTTCTTTACAATCAGAAAACTCTCCTTTATTTAAACCCATGAAGCATACAATTGTCACATATATTTCCATTTACAATCAGGATTTTGTAATATATATTTCCGACACTTATGCCGAATACACAGCATTTTTTTACTTTACGATTGAATTCTGAGGAGCACTTTATGGTTGCATTCTAAGGGATACTATGCATTTTTCTTCAGATATAATCAATGCAGTATCTAAACAGTCATTTAAGGGTGGTATACTGAGAAGTTGTAATGAAAGAAAACCATGCAGTAATACAATTCACAATTCTACACAAAACTAAGCTAAATAAATCACACGTTTGTTTTGCAACTGCCAGGTCTTTCAGTGCAGGCTTAAATAACATAGTACTTGAGCACTAATAGATTGTATCAGACATATTTGTAAATAAGAGCTAATAAATAGACTATATGTACTAGGTACCATACTTGACTTTGCTAAGCACTGAGCGACTGTTTTAAATAACTTTTCTAAGTATGTGTCTTTAAAAGTTTCTGCATTTTTCTAGTTAAACTGCAGGGAATTCACATAATTTTAAGGCTAAAAAATGATATTATCAGTTCAGCTACAACACAGACTTTATATACCTTATACTAATTTTAGCTCCTTATACACATCTGACATCTTGCAGTGTGAAATTGCAATACTTGATGCATTCTGCATCATAATAACACATAGCTGAATTACTACAATATAATAGACAAACAGTATATTCTTATGAGAAATCAGATCAATTAGAGGGAGCTCATGATGCCGCTTGAAGCTGATCATCATATCCATAAACCACTCTATCAAGTACGAAACTTGATTTTCAACACACATTTTGTTACTAGAGAAGATGAAGGTGAAGAAGAAGAGTATATAGCAGCTCAATACATATGGCTAGATCTGGGGAAGTGCAAAGGAAGAGTTTTATGAGTAACAGACAATATAAGGATACCTCATCGATGTTCAGCCTCAACACAAGGAAGAGAATGACTTGCAGATGAAAGTGAAATTATGGAGAACATGGAAGATGCCCTGACAGCCATGAGACAGCAGATGAAAGTGGTTTCTGGACTTTTGAATCACAGTGAAACTGCTCACGGTATCAGGCAAAAGTTTTAGTTAGATTTTGAAAAAACAAATATGACAGCACCCTACCATTCCAACAAAAGATGGTAGTTTCACAAAGAAAGTGCAGGGGAGAAAAGAAGTCAAGCTGTGTACACTAAAATGGAAACTGTTTTCACAGAAAAATAAGGTAAGGTGGAATACCCTTTGCCTGAGTGGGATTTACAGAGGGTGAAGAAGGATTTGGTGATTTGGAATATGTGAAAAGCATGATGATGCAGTCACCTGTTTTCTTTTTCTAAGAGATTGATGGATATCGAAAAGACCTACAGACTGCAGCCATTGGTGGCTGATACAAGTATTCCCAACTGAGAGTGGATTTTTGGTAGAGGTGGTATTTTTGGTATGAGAAGAAGAAGAAGGTCTCGTGGTATAGCTTTGGCAGCTTGATGGAAAACCTGTGTTTGTGAATCATGATTTTTCTAAGGTTAGCATGCCTCAACAGTTAACCAAAAAACATGGTTATTAGTATAAGCTGTGATGTCAGCTGCTATTTCTAGCAGTTTTGAAAGAGTTCATCTACAAGGGATAGAATTGCTGGCTTCTGCATAACCACTGATAGCCAGGCTGCAAGGTTTGCCACAACTACTGTATTATGGGAATGAGGAATTTGTGGCATTCAAGCAGGATAAAGGGAATGAATGGTAAGATGCTGCTGAAGTGTTGGTAGAATGGGAACAGGAGACTTGACCAAGGGTAAGGTGAGGCAGCTGTTATTCATACGTTGGAAGTATGCAGCGGGAAAGAGATATGTCACGGAACTGATAGGACGTATTAGTTATGATAGCAATATGCTCTGCACTGGAATGGAGGGTGGTTTACATTATGGAGTCTGTCACTGATAATACTGTTGTTTATAATATAAATTCCCAGTGTCTATCTGGGGGGGGGGTCTGTAATAAAGTTTCCCATTGTGATTAATGTTGCCAGGTTCTCACATTTAGGTTGTTTTTTGATCTCATGTCAGCACAACAATTTGAGCTACGTTTAGGCTTGGATTACAACCTCAGTGAGGATGGACTTGTTTAAGCAGCAGTGACTTAATAGAGTCAGTACAGGTTAGTCATCTGGGACAGGCATCATAATAATGTACGTTTTTTATGTCATTTGTGATGACTTGGAATTAATGTTGTCTGTCAAACTTTGTATGAATAAGCTTTCTAAATTTTATAGACATGTTCTGTCCTGAAAGACTGTTATTCAAATGCACTGTTAGAGTTAGCTTTTTATAACAATGGTTTCAGATTGCTACAGTTGTGTTCAACTGTTTGTAAATCTGTAGTTTTTATGTAGTTCATAAAACATTTTTTGTAAGGACAGACATTCCACGGCTGGACTTGCATGGATTGTAACATAATGCCATTAATGGTGGAGATGTCGAAGAAACAGAAACTTAAATAAGACTTCATAGAGCTCTGTTAGTCTGGATATGAATTACATTATTATTTACTGTGGTGGTCTAAATTATACTATAATTGGTTGATCAGTGTTATCCAGAGGGTCTGTTAAAACTAATTTTGTATGCACAAGGTGTCAGAGGTTATACCTATGTTCATTTCCACACTTATGCCACATAGAAAGCTTTGTTACGAACTGCTTTGCAACATTCAGGTTTCAAAATGTTATATTTATGTGCACTGATTTTGAGGAGTGAGCAGTGTAGGAATAATGCCTTAATGATGAAGGAGTTCTTCAAGGACTTTACATTTATTTAGTATTTCAACTGTGTAGGCTAGGACAAGACCCTTTTCATCCATTACATGGATGCTGGATGACAAGACAAAGCAATAACACATGGCTGATACAAGCATCATTATAATATTATCAAGAAGTCATGACTGTCTGTTGTATTGTGACTCAGAATTATATGTATATATACATCGATGGTATATAAATAATGTTTTACACACACACACGCACACACACACACACACACACACACACACACACACACACACACACACACACACACACAAATATATATACATACACACATCTATATATGTGTTATATTTATGATATATGAATTATATGAATTATATGCATTCATAAGTTAATAATATACCCAGTGAAGGATTACTTCCTGAAATGCCTCTGGTATTACAATTAAACCCTTAATAAAGACAGAAATTTCTAAGTAACAGAGATTTAAAGATTCTGTACAGGTAACTATTCAGGATAGGCATAACATTATTATAAGAGTGTGTGTTTATCACTTTAAGACTGATTCATTGTTCATAACTTGCGTGATTTTTTTCATGGAAAAAAACGTTTTAAAATACTAGATTCATGTCCATCTGCAAAAGGTTGTCAGAATGTACGAGAGGAAATTGCAATATGTATTCAGGGCTGAAATGTCACATATTAACAGTGTATATATGATGTAAAGTAGGTTGCTGTTTGTTAGATTAAAAGTATACAGTTGCAGGCGATAAAAGTTCAAATGTATTATCCTATTGTTTGCTAGAAAATATAATAATAGTATATAATGAACTGCACACTGGAAGACATTTTAGAAGTATGGGGGTTAAATATGTAAATAAGGTGTGCATTTAATTTATTCATTATCATGCAGAAATTATAAACATGAGGAACTGTTTTTTTTAAACTTGCTTGTGAAGTGAAAGTTATTTTATAAGTTTGTAAGTATATACTAGGCTTTTTAAAACAAGGATTTATAAGCTACCTGCATTCCTATAAAATTTTTAGCCCATGCAATTTACGTATAAATAACCCAGAGCCAAGCAGTACATTTACATGTTAAGCCTTATCCATAAGGGGCAAGTGTGTAAACCAGAGGTGAATTTATAACTTTCCATCCTTTCATCCAGACTACATTTTAACAGAGTAAGGAAATACCTTCCTTTACTTGGAGAGGAAGAAGATTCCTAAAAAGTGATATCCTCAGTGTTATATAACTATTCCACCAACACATTCTGTCTGTATTGTAGAAGAGATTAAATCTCCTGAGTAGATGTTTATTTCGTCATTGGACTTACAGACGTGCAGTTTATCTAAGAGGATAGGATCTGCTGAGGCTCATATGTGAGGCAGCGATCACACATCAATAGCCAGGTATGACACCTAGAAGAGGGACAAAGCTTTGAGAAGGTCAGTGTCGTTTTATGATTTAGGCCCTTCATTCTCTTGGTGAGAAAACATTGTGGTGATTCAAGTTACATTAAGTGTTTGGACAGGTACATACTGAAGGAGCCATTACAGCCTAATACATGGCAAATACAATGAAATGATCACATCTCCTTACCTAGATGCTATACCCCTACTAATATACTGCACAATAAAAAAGGAATTTCTTGCAATACAAGGTGATTAAAGGACAATTTGTTGTCCATATAAGCTCCTATGTCCCTAACTACCAGATTGAGTTTCAGGGGTGTATTTTCAGGAGCATTTAAGCTCATTGAAAGTAGTTTTTACAAACGTGAAAAGATTGGTGCATATGTGCCAATGCTATATTCACTGATGGTGGAGTTTGCTTCCTTCTCTACTGATGTGTGATCTCAGAGTTGGTATATATAAGTTTGGGAGTTGTGGGGGGTGTCCCCTAACATAGAGGCATTGGCAATGTGACAGCTATAGTAAACATTATTATTGCTGAGACTATTATACTTTGTTTTTGCCATTAAGTTTTAGTCCAAGGTTATGACACCAGCTATTGCTTTGGGAAAAGCCCTATTGGGAGTACTTTGTTTTCCTCCAAACAGTTTATGATGGCACTAAGTTTACAGAAATCTGCAAATTTGGTCAGCCATAAACCATGAACATTAGCTTTGACCTCTGAGATGTAAATGCCAAAGAGGAGTGGTCCAATGACTGAATCTTGGGATACACCACTAGTAACAGGTCTTTTGGAGTAGGTAGATCCACCTTCTCTAATTTACTGGGTTCTATTTGTAAGCCAGTTTGCTATCCACTGAGTTAGATAGAGATTAACATATAGCTGGAAAAGTTTATCAACAATACCTAAGTATGGGATATAAAAAAAGACAAACAGAGGAAAAGTAAAAATAGCATAGAAACAAAAAGAGAAAAAAAGTTAGGAAAGTAAAGCTTGGAGAATGGTAAATCCTTCCAAAGAGAATCAATTATCCAAAAAAGCAGCAACAAAACACAGCAGCTTGCACTGCTTTATCTTGGATGAACATTGTCTGTATTTTTCTAGATTTGGAGTTTCTTTTTTTGAAGAAGGAGGATTCATACTACCAAGGCCGCGCTTGTCTTGCAACAGCTGCCTAAGTATGGGATATCCTCAAACACCTTTATGAAGTCTAGATTTGCAGTGTATACTGAATTAGCAACCTTTTTGAAGAAGTTGACCAGGTTAAGCATGCAAGATCTGCTCTTTACAAAACTAAACTGGTTTAGGTCAAAAGTTTGCAGGTTACCTACATCCTTAATTATTGTATCCATAATTATCCTTTCCCATACCTCTCAACTGTACAGATTTTCACAGAATGTCCAGTTTTTTTATCATATTTTTGGTCCGTTTTTCATCATATTTTTGGTCCGTTTTTCATAAAATTCTGATTTTTCTGGTGAATCATTGGCAAGTCATTAAAGATTAAAGTCAAAAATAATGATAGACATTTGAGTTGCAGACTTCATACCCTTCAGAAAATTCATGCTAGTGCAAAATCTCTATCTTATCAACTTTCTAAGTTTGTAAGAACAATATTTAAAAATTGTCCCTATTTTTGGGCCTTTGTCCTCCCATTATTTATGGTTTTGTCCAGATTTCTTGCTCTAAGAGGTTGAGAGGTATGTCCCCTCTATAGCCTTAAAGATGAGGCTGATCAGACTTATGAGTCTATAATAACCCGGTCCATTCACCCCCCCACACACACACACACACACACACACTTTGTGCAGTATGATGACCGTTGCTGTCTTCCATTTGTCCAGAGCAAAGCCTGTATGGAGGTTGATATTGAAAAGCTGCTATTGGGAGGGGAGCGGCTGACAGGTCCTTTTTATGGCTGGCCAGTAGACAGCCTGATAAGTTACTTGATCCCATAGATGCAGTGTCCTTGGCCTTGGAAAGTGCTTTGAGGACTTGGTTCTTGGGAGATTCTACAGTGTAGATGCTGGTATGTGATCTGGGAACATAGGGGGGATAAAGTGTGAGGTGAAGTTAGAGATAAATGTATCCACTCGTAGCCTATGTCCTCAGGGTCTGGGTATGTAATATAATTTATTATTAGCTATGTGCAAAATTGGGCATTGTTTCTGAGGTTTCTATGTTTTATCATTCTAAAATGAATGGGGAAATAGAAAATTATACTGTAAGATGAAAGGGATATATGTTAGATGTCTAGTAGTCTTAGAGAAGGGAGAAAGGTATATTGACTGCTGAGAAGGGCCTTACAGTTGGCAGCCTGATGCACTCAGTGGCTCTAGAAGTTATATAGATGACAATATCTGTTGTAGAGTGAACAGTCAGTAAGACAGAAATCACTGTAAGCCAAAATGTTTTGTTATTAAAACTTGACATATTAATTATTGATAATTGATTAGCATTGGCTTAGAATAAAAAGCATGTATGCCTATGGTGTCATCTTACATTTGAAGTGGTGAGTTGAATGAATGTGCAGGAAATGAAAGAACATGTTACAAAGTAAAACATATTATAACGTGCAACAGTTTCAAGGTACTAATGGCTGAGATATCCAGGGAAACATTTAAGGTCATGTGAGCATCTGGGAATGGCAATACGATGAGATGAGTGGAAATTTCTTTTTTTTCCCTTTGTCTCTTTAGCAACAACTTTCCAGGCACTGGTTTGCATGTAATTTGAGGAAATATGTTGATTTTTTTAGTTCTCAACCAGTATAAGGGTTGTGTTTTTCTCACTGTTTATTTTACAAACTCTTCCTACATAATTTTCTTTTTTTTCATTGTTATTAGTACTTGGAATGGAGTAGTGATGAAATACCACTTGCATGACTGATAAAAATAGGATTGTGGTTCAATAGTCACTGAAATTCAACTGTTATTTTGTTAAACATGTTCATCCAATGTTAATTAGTGTCTCATGCTGGGGATTAAAGTAAGTTTTAGAGGTCAAAGAATATTAGTAATGTCACGTTACATAAGTGGATGGGATTCTTTAATCCCAAAGAAGAATACTAAGGGAGAGATATTGGGAAAATGCTTGCAGATTTCCAGAGTATCTGAAACAACTGAATTTGAAATAGATGCTAGCCTGGTGTCCGGTAACAGTATTTATAGATGTGACAGGTTATTAATTCATGGCTGTAACAAGATGAAGGATCACAATCAATGTGAAATGTAAGTATGGGAAAGAGGGTGAAATAAGTTAAATTAGGATAGATTAACCACTGGTCTACATTTTAAAATAATGCATTCATGTGAAATTAATAGAGTTTCAGACTTGTCACTATCCCTGGGATTCATGAAGCTTGTGCCAGGTGCAGGCGTAGCGTAGGTGGTATAACGCCAAATATGGCCACCGAGCGATTCAGGTACGATCCAATTCCATGTGCACTACCAGCGTACATCAGATCTGCGCAGCTCCCAGCATAGGTATGCAAATCATCCCATGTGCAGTACTGCAGCATGCAAATGAAGGTACATAGTGATTCATGAAGTGGCATAGGCGTAGCGTAAGCCTACAGAAATGTAAACCAAAAAAAACAGTTTACATTTTGACAAACAGAACATCGGAGCCTTGAAAGCGGACCAGACTCATGTATTACAAAGTTAACATACACCAATGGCTAAATATACAGCCAATGGCATAAGAAAAGATGCACAACACATAAAAAATAACATTTAATGTCATGGCCACAGTAACGCAAAGTACACCGTAGGGCATGTGTGCACAAATGGGAACACAAAGAAAATATATACAAATGTCATAAAATAACAATGTAAGACAAATCATGATTTCACCATAATAGTCAATGGTATGCATGCTACACCACAACCAAGCTGTAAGGGTTGCTAAGGGCCTGTGACAGTGTTCCGCACGGTAACTATGAATTAGTAGTCAATGCCATGCAAATGAGGTAAGTAATAGTGAATCGCAAACGTCCCGCCGGCTTAAGGATGTACCATACGGCGCAGTGCTACAACACAGAGGAGTGGTCTGGAGGAATACATGACATCAGCAATGGGGTGTGCACTGCCGCTGTAAGCACATTGGAGCAATGCAAATCCAGGCTGCCCATTGCTAAGCAAAGCCACAGGACAGGGGCGTGGATGTAGGTATAGCTTTGCTTAGCTGAGAGCACACATGGTGCCCGAAAGCACGTGGATGAAAACGTGCCCGAAACCCAGTAAGTGGACGCATGCACCATGCACCACAGCCCAAAAAGGAAGTTTAGGGGAAGACAATAAGGAAATGCCGCAGTAGGGTAATTGGAGTACAACTGAGCAATTAACACCTATTAACTCACAGTGGGCTATAGACAGCAGCTAACAAGGCTGCTAGCAGCAACCTGCAGAACAGGATAGGGGATGTGTCAGATTGCAAAGAAAAGAGAACTGTAACCGCCGAGCAAAGCAAACCTGCAGTAGATTGGCAATAGAACACATTTCGCAAGACAATCCTGGTTCGGGAAAGTACAAAACAAGAAAGCAGGCTGCTGGATGCATGCCAGACAATGGGAGGGGAATCGTTAAGGAAAGTTGAGGCAAGGACAAGAGGTAATCCATGGCAGCTAAATGTAATTCAACACCAAAGGCAGCACAATAGCAGTACCTGTGGTAAAACACAAGATACCCTGCAGCTCCGAATGTACATACACACCCTATGACATCATCAGTGTTCAAAGCACAATAGTATAAAGTGTGAAGGCACCTCACACACACTTGTGTATTCCCAAACACTGCACCATCGGTGTAAACAGACAGGGAACTTTTACAATGTACTTGTTGGGAGCTGCCATAGCTGTGATTCATCAGCATGTGTTGGAAACTGAAGGTGTTGTGGAGGATGATGCTGACAACCACCTCAGGCCCCGGAGGAGGAGAAGAGTGTTCAGACCAAGGGTAACCTACCAGGGGCTACATGATCTGGAGATAGTAGAGCATTACAGGGTGGACAGGAACATCATACAGCAAATTGTTGAGCTGTGCCGGCCACGCCTGAGATCCAGAAACAACAGAGGGGAACCCATCCCAGTGGACATGAAGGTATGTGTAAGCTTGAGAATACTAGCCACAGGTACCTTTCAAAGGCCAACTGGAGATATCATGGGGATCTCACAGGCATCAGCATCCAGGGTACTCCACCAGTTCCTGGATGCCATGTTACCACATGCCAGTGAGCATATATACTTCCCCCGAACTCAGGAGGAGTTGGCCAGCAATATGCGTCTCTTCCACCATGTGGCACACTACCCGGAGGTACTGAGTGCAATAGAGTGCACACACATACATATCAAGTCACCACCCGGACAGCATGGTAGCCACTACATAAACCGCAAGGGATACCACTCCATCAACTGCCAGGTCATGTGCAATGTCCAGGGCATTATCACGGATGTGTGTGCTGGCAGCCCTGGAAGCTACCATGACTCCCACATCTGGCATGCCTCACAGCTGTATCAGGTATTTGTCAGGGGGGACATCCCATATGGCCACCTTGTGGGGGATGCTGGCTATGCACTGGAGCCGTGGATGATGACTCCCATCAGAAATGCACACACACCCATGCAAGAACGCCATAATGAGGCACACACACAAACCAGAATTGTCATAGAGCGTGTGTTTGGGATGCTGAAATCATGGTTCCATTGCTTGGACATATCTGGTGGAGTCTTGCACTACTCTCCAGGCACATGTGCCCACATCTTCATAGTATGTGCCATGCTACATAATATGATCCTGCGGAAACAGCTGCAGCAGGGACATAATAGTGAAGGCCCTCACAGCCCACCGCAATTGCCAAGGCCATCACAGGCACAGAGGGATTCAGACCACGAACAACCTGTGCCAGCCCCAGCAGGCAGACGGAGGCATGCTCAATATGCCCATGCCTTGGCAAAGAGGGAATGTATAGCACATACACTGACAGTGTAGGCCCCTACAGACTGACACACTTCTCCACCTGCACACACAGTAAAATGGATGGCACACACACACAACCACCTGCAAATTGTAATGTATAGGTGGCCTACTGTGTGAATCCTACATAGGCAGCCCTCAACTATTGCACACACAACAGCTATTGGAACAAGGAAAGTCAACACCTGAACAGTAAACGAAGCTAACAGCATATGTGAATACTGTATGTATAGGTTCCTAGGTACATCGGTAGGTACATGCCAAATTGTCAGAGGCCAGTCAGCAGCCTAGGCAAAATGTGTCTGCTATCACCACCCCATCGATTAACCAACTGTCCCTCTCTGGAGCAGAGCCAATTGCAGGATCCATGTGTGTAACCACTGTTCCCCACATACTCTGCATGGATTCCCCGGTGTGTTAATGAGGGCCTCCATATAATGTAATTAGGGATGTAGTGCCAAAGCAAGGGGAGTACCCATGACAGGTATCTGCCACCCCAGCATTCTCCAGTTATGGTTGTGTCAAGGTGTAGCACATTACAGTGTGTGGATCACTCTGACATAGATTCCCAATGCTGGAGCACATCCATTAAACATCAATTGGACATACCATTAATTGGTATCATCCATGTGTAAACTAACTGAGTTACACATTTGACTGTAGTACAGAGGAACAGCCATAGTACAGTCCATATACTAAACACCATTAACACTGTACAAATCCCAGATGACCAAGTGGTAAACCCACTGACTGTGTCGTGTATGTTCCCGGTTCCACGTCCTGCAAGGTCCGTTACGTAATCCCGATGGCACGAATAATGGATGTTGGATGCAGGTCATTAGAGCACGTTTAAGCACATGTTAACAGGTTTATGCGGCCACAAGTGATGGTAAGCATCGTTTAAACATGACTACATGGATATGCGCAAAACAGGTCTAAGCTTTGCCGAATTCCATGCAGATCACGGTCAAAGATGTCCAGAACAGGTGAAACCAGCATTATTCACCCTTGTACTAACAGCGCCTGCTCTGAGAGGTAAAATGACCACTGTCAGGAGTAGAACACACAACCATGTACACAATCATCTACCACTAAGCTACCCGAGATGTACCAATGGCAGGTGTGTATTGTGACAGGTTAAAACACAAAAGGGCGGAGTTCAGCAAACAGTATACACCGCCATGTACCCAACAAAAGGTGTGTACACTCTCTCTCCCTCTCCCAGTATATTTATATATATATATATATATATATATATATATATATATATATATATATATATATATATATATATATATATATAATAGGGATAGAAAGGGTGATAGAGAGATGTATGTCGATATATACGGATATACATATATCTGAGAATATATAGACAGGTTTAACGACTTGTACACAACCATGGAGGTACAAATAAATAGGATACAGCCAACTACTGAATGCTTTACATACTGACACGCGTAATCACGAGGCTTAAAGACCGAATGACCACAGTACCGGAACACTATAACTGCGAGTAATATTATCACAATGTTAAGGGACATTTAGCTATTGCTGCTGGTGCTGCAGTCCAGGTAGGTACTGTGTTTAAGTGTGGTTCCAATTGCTGTAGTGTGTGTAAGTGCGTGTTGAGAGTGTGGTGTGTGTTTCTGTGGGACTGTAATGTGTGTGTGTGTGTGTGTGTGTGTTTGCATCGTGTGTCTGTTCGTGCTAACTCGGAGGTAGATTATTACAGTAGTTGTGGTCATAGCCGGCCTTAAGCATACGGTTACCACCTGTCCCACTTTGAGAGGGACAGTCCCTCTTTGGGCAGTTGTGTCCTGACAACAAATATTAAAAAGGGCAAATGTACCAATATTGTAGGACATAATGATGTCCCATGTATTATGTAATATTTGCATTAAATAGTTATTTCTGTCTCTAAAATACGTAAATTGTA
The DNA here is from genome assembly GCF_019279795.1 of Protopterus annectens. Taxonomy (NCBI): domain Eukaryota; kingdom Metazoa; phylum Chordata; order Ceratodontiformes; family Protopteridae; genus Protopterus; species Protopterus annectens. The sequence continues at coordinate 1,547,256,922 of NC_056732.1, read as the reverse complement.
CAAGAAACATAATAAGCAACTAAAGTGCTACAAGAATAAGGTTTTATTTAGGGCAAAAGTAAGTTCTATCCTTTGTACTGGCAGTGGGTATGTGTCGGCCTCTAAACCCCGATGTGTGCCCTGCAAATGTCCCACTATGGCCATTTGAAAAGGTGGCAACCCAAGCCAAAGAGGTTGAGTCACCAACACAACTGCAATGAGTGCAAATATCTGTGACAGAAATACACAAGACAGCTTTCATGTAGCAACATTTCATTACATATCGATGTATTTCAAAGGGATTGAAGGATCAACATCGCCTGCATGCTATATAGGAACCAATTAACAATGGTTTAATGAATAAGCCTGCAATAACCATAGTATTAGTCTACTAAATGACAGGTCTTCAATTAGGGAAGGGGCCCCCACACACATATGGAATATATATAAATGCAGTCCCCACAAACCTTTATCTGCTATGTACACCCACCTACATCTCCCCCACACCCGAAACAATTGCAATACAGACTGTAATAACATCACAAACATCCACTCACTCAATGACATCTGCAGAAGTTTTAACATACCTTGTGAGAGACACACTTGTAATGGCGCAATGTGAAATTGTTGCTGTTGTACAATGGAACAGACGCCGATGTTACAGGTTTTGTTTGCAATAGTCTCGTATCAGACGGTTGAGATAACAGCTACACTCACATGTAGAACTATATACTCTAGCTGTCACACACAATCCACGGGGGACATAAATTGAAAGTATCTGTGTCTCTCCATATAGCAGTTGCAATTCATCACAATAAAATACATCCAGACCGTCTCCCTCGAAGGTAGGGCAAAAGGACAATGCCCAAGTGGAGTATTCAATTATACCCCACTGTTGCCGTGTAATTGGCCAATGGAGTAGCTGCACAGCTGATGTGCATGTAATAATTTACTCTGGAACACCAATTAGTGGCAGGATACCACATGTTACAGGTATCCACATATAAAACGATGGCTTTCCATACATTCAAACCGTATGCTCATACCATAGAACCGCTTAAAGAGGAAAGGAGTAACACAGATATTATCGTAAACTCGGACCACTAAGAAGGTATGTAGAACACTCAGTATTTTACTGTATGTAGTGCCTGTTCTGTATTAATGAAAGTGTACGAAAATGCATACAGTGGGAAAAGGTATTATGTAATGATGTCTTGTTGAGCATAGTAACACTTGTAGAAATTGTGTGCACTGCTGTGGGCCACAAGATAAACACCTCATAAACCAAAAGGGATGCTACATAAGGGCTTTAAACATAACAATTCCACTCCAGTCGGTGGTAAGGTTTGTCCAACAGGGGATAGTATATGTTGATATACTGTAACAGTAGGCATATGTATGGGCGTATAATGAGAATAACATGCCTAAGGTGGTCCTGCTGTGCAATTATGCTTTGCATTATGGGATATGGTTTCAAAAATGTGAAAAGTACAGTATTGTAGGTAGATATGTCAAATATTTTACATAGCATTACTGTTATATTATGCAAACATAAGGTATGTGTATTGGAATGTAGAATACACAACAACAGGATACATATGTCTTGTAGTCATCAGACAGTGTAACAGCATGATAGCCAATTGAAATGGAAGAGCTACTCAATTATCCATGCACAAAGGACATGTAATAACTTCATAGGTTCATAGTTAGGTACTATGCTGTCTGGCCAAGTCCATTTGTAAGCCCAAATACAGTGTTTTCACTGGCGGCACCTCCCTAGGTTAGTGTCCTGTGCCTGTGAACAGCACAGCCATTTGTTTCCTGCACCTGTGTACAGTACAGCCACTGTAGTGATCCCTGGCGTACATGTCTATTCCCCATCCACCCATCGAGGTATCTCATGAAGAGTGCTAGAGAGGGTCCCTGCCTGATGTACATAGGAATCATGTTCCAAAGTGTGGTGAGTGTCCATTTCAGGAATGTATCCCTCCAGCATGTGCTACTCATCATTGCATTTGGGTACATATCCCAGAGTATGTCGCTCTCAGTGGCTTTTGCTTATGTTGCTTATGTGGAGCATATCCATCAATATTGTTGTGGACACAGGCCTTGTATGTTCAGCAGAGGTTACCTCTGAGTATGCAGTATGCAAATGACTGCAGTTGGGGTTTCAGTAGTTGTGCTGCATACGTCATCCTTCGGAGGTGAGTAATACTGTTGGTGTGTTAATGTTGTGGCATTTAAAGCCGTTGCTGTTCCGTAAGGTGCACCCCAAATGGGGTGTTGTACCCTTGAACGTGTTTCATAAGTCAGGAGTATAGAGGTACAATGGCAGCCTTTGTTCTGGTTACAAACTCATTACAGATTTGGGTGGCCATGTAGAAGGATATCCACGCCCCCTTGGCAATAAGGTTATCAAAGGAGTGGGTGCTATCTACATGTGTACTAAGATCCCTTATAATGTCTTATGTATGTAGGGAACAATAGATAAAGCACCAGCAACTGAATACCACAATCCGATGGATGTGCAGGAACACACTGCTCGTACAACAGGATAGTGAAACAAATGTTTAATAGGTCCACACGATAAAACAAACAGGTTTAGCGCTTTCAACCGTAAAAACACAGTCTTCCTCAGAACAATTAATTAAAACAAAGTGAACCATTTTAAATCTTTCTAAACGAGATAATTGAATGGCATCTCCTATTTCGATAGCCCGCCAAAATATTTAAAGACATATTATACCATGAACAAACATTGTGTTTTGCTTCAGTTACACACATATCATTTGTAAAACCATGAAAAATGTATATGATAGCTAGAAGAATAATATATGATAGCTAGTAAAATATATATGTGCAACATGCTGAACTGTCCAAGACAGGTTAAAGTCTAGTCAGGCATATAGGGCAATAGTTCCTCTGGTCCATTGTGGTGCCACCTTTGTGGAGTGTGATAACTGTTGCTGTGTGCCATTCAGGGTCCACAATGCCTGATACAAGGCTATTAGTGAATCTGGTTGCCCAAGTGGGGAGCCATGTCATTCTGAGGTTTGTGTAAATCACAGCCTGGGATGTTGGATGGTCACATGGAGTGTGTATTCCAGGCTTTAGATAGAGCAGGTTTGAACTGCGTAGTTGTGACCGCAGGGACTCTGCATTGATCCTGTATAGATTTGCGCCCTTTAGGGTGTGAGAGGGGTGTAAAGTTAGCTGCCAGGATGTTGCCAATATCAGTCGGTTCTGCAATGTTTCTGCCTAACCGTTGTATGTCAGAGCAGATGTGGGTATTGCCATCAAGAGTAGTGACATACCTCTATAACGCTTAGTGGTAGTCCTTGGAATGTGTCTCAGTAATGTTTACATAGCTAGCTTTGGAGGATGTAAGAAGGGATCCCAGAATCCTACTGAGGCTGTCCAGGGAGCTACCCCACCCATGGGAGTGTACCCTACTGTGCAACAGTCTCCTTCTGTCGTGCATTATGTCCATGGTAGTGGACCCCCAGAGTGGCATCCGTTATGTGGTGGGTACTGTCATGGCTCTGTTTGGGATAGCATGATCCATGCAGTCGTGTAAGTGCTAATGAAGTGCAGTTGTGAATGTTTCTGCGTTTGTAACTATATTGTCCATTTGCACGGGTGTCATGGCGTTTACTACTTCTGTCCTAGTACAAGGGTCGTCACATGCTGGACATATCCCTGTGCCATACATGTGACATACTCCTGCCATACCATGCAACCCTGTCCAGCAAAGCTGCACATGTCATCTCTGTCATACATGGTGCGATGACCGCATGGTAGATGTATCAGTGACTGTCTGGATCAGTAATGTGGCACTGATTCACCTGTCAGCAGGAACATGGCTGTCGGATACAGCTAGAAAACCTTACATCCTATGCCCATACATGGCCCAGGGCATACACACTACTACATGATCTTGGCCGTAAATGCTATAGTTGATAACCATCCCTGCGAATAGCATCCGGCTAGCCATTGTCCCATGTGTATCACATGTGCAACACAGGCGATACGTGGCAGGATGTTGAACTAATGTACAGTGCCGTGTAGATGTATATGGCAAAACACATGCATGTAAAGGTTTCCGTGCGCATGTCTGCGTTGTCACTGCCCATGTCCATGAAGGCAGTGTATGTGATGATATGTGACATATACACAGCATCAAGGTCAACAGCATTAATGTGCACACATCCAGGCATGTGCTGATAGGTAATAACACCAGTACATGCAAACAGACATGCCCACATCAAGACAGCATTCACATGGAGTATGAGCAATGTAATGAGGTGACACACGTATATGGTGATAATATCCAATCCCCATCAGGTGTTACATGTGTGTGAAACAAACATGTCAGTCGTGTCAGTGTAATGACGATTTGCAAAGACAACTGTTCATAAGTACTAAATGTAATACACATGAATGTGCATCTGTATCTCTATGCATCTCTGAGATGCTGTGACCTGTCTCCATCATTATGTCTTACAGATAATGCCTCGATCACGACTGCCGGCTTATAGCCACTTGGAGGATGATGCCTTCATACTATACCTCCATGATAACTATGAGGTACTGTTCAGCCATGTGCCACAGCATGCCCAGCAGCGTGATGACCTGTGGCAGGAACTTCGCAGGAGGGTTAATGATGTGGGTGGCCATAACCGCACCTACCAGCAGGTGCACAGACACTGCAAGGACCTGATCTGACATGCAAAACAGCGTGCCAATGCAATCGCCAGGGAACAAGGTAGAACAGGTGGTGGGCCACCAACCCAGCCCCCACTCACACATACCGAGGAGCTACTGGCCAGCCTGGGGACCCCATCAGAACAGCATCCACAAACTGTAGCTGCCATCGTGCAGGTGGGTGTCTCCCAACCACAGGGCCTGGAGTTGCCTGGTAAGTCACTACTACACATATAAATATTATATCCCATTTAGTCGCATAGGTCACTGTACACTATGTAATGTAACATCATATGCAAGGTATGCTTACACACATGCCGCATACTATAGTATGCTACCCTGTGTATGCACACATGTGCATACTCCATAGTATATGCTATTGTACTGGCGAATGTGTTAACATGCAAAGTGCACCCTGTAGCTGTCATACAGTCATGGATAATGATCAAACTGCTGTGTCACCCCTATTCAGGTACCTCTGGCATGCCGCAGAGACAGCAGTCCGTTGCAGGTGAGACAGTTATCAGTATCAGGCATGTGAATGCACAGATCTATTCACCATGTGGCCAGGTAACACATGTACACATAATGTATGGTCCAGTCACAATATACAGGTCGCAGCTTTCATCAATCACACTGGCTACCCATGAGCAATATATACAAACCAAATGAAACACCAACATGAAACCACAGTAACTGTTATTGCTAGATGTGTGGACAGCTGTGCATACAACGGTGGAGGCGTTGTTCAATGTAGGAATATGTACTATACTTCAGAACAACACATGTGGGGTATGCAAACAGTACTACACAGTGAGCTGGGATATGGGCAGCCCACATGATTCACCATTGTGGAATGTGCCCCTGCAATGAGTGCAGACAATGTGATGTGCCATCTGACATGTCCCAGACATGTAGTGGTCCGGCTGCAACATTGTCACACTATCCCATAAAGCATACCCCACATACCAAACATACAACCCTTTGTCTGTATAACCCTGTGGACACTGGAGTATCTGACATCTATGGGTGTATGTCATATGGGACAACACAGACATGTGACATAGATGGCCATCACACACATCTGGCCAACACATGTTCACACATGGCCATGGAGGATGGCCAGAGACATGTAGTAACCCACAGTAGATGTGATGTGTATGTGTGTACAGCCTGTTGCACATTGTCTACACATGGTCCAACTATAGCCTTTGTTGAATGGTTATATAGGAGATGTGGAACACTGGAAATCCTAACAGCCTGTGCACAGCTTGTGGAGGTGTCACTTAATTCGACCACATATGATGTGTTGCACATCATGACTGTGTCACAGCATGAAAGTAGTCACATGTACAGCTTCCACATACATACACAGACACCACATCAGGCCACAGATACGGTACATTTCCCTTGCTGCTGTTGGACATCACTGTCAGCTGTGCACCTCATGTGTGTGGTACATAAATGTCATGTGGGACATGATGTACTGACCACTCTGCCATGTGTGGACATGGTTGCCAGGCAGCTAAGAAATGTTAGCAGTTGTGCAGGGGTGTCATCAGTATGTCTTCCGGTGACCTGTCACACATGACATGGCATGGTTTAGTTTGTATACACCTCAGCGACGTGGGTCACAATCCACAGTATGTATGTATTGTGTATGCACGCAGTCATCGCTATGCACTGTATGTGTATTCCACACTGTATAGCAATAGAGACGCCTCATGATTCCATGCAATGGCACTGTGTCTGTACTTCACACTGCATAGCAATATAGATGCCTCATACCACCCTCAATGGTCATATACATCTGCTAAAAGTGCATTCTATCTGTAGGGCATACAGACAACACTGCAATGTGACACCATTACACCGCTGTGCATTTGTCAGAACACCATTGTGTCAAACATGTATGCATGTCACTGCACACATCAGCAGATTACATGTTATACTACATGTTAATGTCAAGGACATATGCCTCACATCAGCCATGTGTACTGTTAACCTGTGCTGGTCCACATGGTGTATCACAGGGATGCATGCTTACTACCATGATTGCTATCTATTACACATGCTTGCTGTTGTGTGCAACCCAGGGATGTAATCTAACTAACACTATTAATGTCTGAGCTGCATGCTGTCTGCTGTATCACATGCATGCTGCATGCCTTCTGTCATATCACACGCATGGTTGTCTGTGTGTGTGTCTGTGTGTGTGCATGGTTGTCTGTGTGTGTCTGTGTGTCTGTGTGTGTGTCTGTGTGTCTGTCTCTATTGTAATGTAGAGTCTTTGTTTGCCTTCACAGGTGATGTAGGTGCATTTCCCTCCTGTGGTCCATCTGATGTTAGTGTCCCAACAGACTCTAGCAGTGATGAACATATGCTTGAGGTACAGGCAGGGTTGTCAGGGGCTGAATCTGTGCCTTTGGTTGCCATCCCACCTATATCCCCCTCTTCATCGCACACAGTTCTCATGCCAACACATACCCCATCACCAGTGGCCATAGAGCTTGGAAAAGGAACGTGTGGTGGCTATGGAAGGTGTGTCTTCACACCATGGTGTCAGTGAAATGACTGCAGATGTGCCGCACAGGCATATGGCCAGTGCTGCTCGTAGGAGGACCTCTGGCCGACATGCACCTGCACGACAGAGCGCAGCAGCTGGTGTCACCAGACACATGTTTCAGACTGTAATGGCAGCACAGGCACATGCTGAATGGCAGAACAGAGAAGGGCAGAGGCTTCAGAGGGCTGCTATCTGTTCTTTAAACAAAAACATCCAGGCATTGGCAAATGCTCAACAGCAGATTGCTGACGTTTTGGACAGGTGATTGGGTGACATGGTTGGAATCCTTGACCATGGCATGGCAATCCATGAATGTGAGCTGTCTGTGCTGGAACCTCTGGTAGGAGTGAGGCATAGGCCACGTGGACGTAGGCCAGCTACACCACCTGGTGCAGGTCTACGCGAATGAGCTACCTCACATGCCCACTCCCATAGTGCCGGTAGCAGCAGCAGTGCAGCTGGTGCTGCGCTGTCCACACCAGGACACAGCAGGCCACATGGGCATGGCCCTGGATAGTCCCAGTGGGGACACGGTTCCAGTGGACATGTGTCATCAGACGGTACCCAATCTGTACCTCTGTCTGGTAGTGCCCGTGCAACCCCTGGCAGGCACAGGTCACGTGACCATGTCCGGACACAGTGAGCTGTACATCCTGGTCTGTACAATCTGGAGCTGTCAATAATACCCCTGTGTAGGCCAGATACATGGCAGAACTGTGTGCACACATACACGCACACACCAGTAACATCTGTAGGGCACCAACACCCACAAGCATAATAACCACACATGTCCAAGTAGATCACAGGCCCTAACCTACACACATGATGTCATCCACTGGTGCAGCCTAGGCCCCTAGCAAACATTATCACCCTGTGCATATGATGATGCCTGTGCTGCATCCCTGTCATCCACACCATCGGTGCAGGGACATGCTCATATGGTCTGATGCACAGGGTGAACAGAATAGTGAGATAGGTGTATATTACAATTGTTGTGTACTGTTGGCATGCAGCAGACATACCATGTAGTACAGGATTAGAATGCATTGTTTTATGTTCACAGTATGTGTCTTGGTAACAACAGTAACAGCATGTTGGTAATGATGCCCTGCATCCCTCCTTAAGGTCTGATTGCATGTGCCATTACATAACAGTGTTTGCAGTTAGAATGCATTGTTTTATGGTCACAGTATGTGTCTTGGTAACAACAGTAACAGCATGTTGGTAATGATGCCCTGCTTCACTCCTTAAGGTCTAATTGCATATGCCATTAAGTACCAGTGTTTGCAGTTTCACATGTGTAAATGTGGAGTACTCACAGGCATGGATGGCAATACCAGCATGCTATATGTAGCCTCAACCTCACTGTTAGAAAGGCTGACATTCCATAGATCTCTACACACCTACTGATCCAGGAGCATGTGAGCTGTGTACTAGGCTATAGTAGCTAGAGACGTGACATCCATACCAGGTTACATCACAGGTAGAGCTACATGGTGTGGGGGGTTTACACAGCGGTCTAGCTGATGTCAAGGGTAGGGGCCAGTTGATAGCATGAGGACTCACTGTGTAGCAGTAAAACACTGTCACATTACAGGATGTGAACACACACAGACATACACAGACGTACACAGTAACACGCCCACATTCATGGGGTCAACGACACTGTAACACACACTTGATAGTGTTGAGGTGAGGACCCCTGCCTATGTGGTAATCACCATTACAGTATTGTGCACCCACATGATGCGACACAGAGAATGAACATGTACAGGTAGTCAGTAATGCCTAAGACTGACAGCATCAACTGGGTAGTAGATTGCATTACCTTGAGGGGTTAGGGGCCCTGTCTGTTTTCAATGGTAGCATACATCCTCACTCCATGCACCATACAGCCATACATACATACACATACACACACTGGAGTCCACACATGTCATGCACATACAGATAGCTAACATGTGTGTGATACACACACCACCCCTGCCTATGTCTTGCTTTCTACACTGCAGTATGTACAGATCTCTACAACAGTGTACAGGGGTGTGCAACAAATTGGGATGTATTCCCCACCATACGTGGCATATATGGTCACACAAGCAAACACACATGGCAGTACTGTGAATCAAACACCTGCTATATTCTGATACGTCTGACAGACATGCAGCAGTATTGCCCACATTACAATGTGTACCGATGCTACCTTCAGCAATTGTGCTGCTATATGAACATGGGAGGACTTAAGTGTTACAGGTGTCAACTGATTTACAGTCAGTGACACCCTGACCGCTGTGTAGGTTGTATATCTTCACCTTCAATTACCAGAAACATAGCTTACTCTTTGCACATGTTATGGTAGGACAGCTTGTGACACACCTGTGAGCTGTCTTCAGCAAACATCCATCTGCAAAGGTGGCCCACCACTTTATGTACACACATCCATCCATACCTGATGTACATCTTACCATACTGTCAGTATTTCACCATATACAGGTGTCAATGATGGGATTGCATTGCAAATGCATGTTGTAGTAGGACACAGATGAACTGCAAACATCAGCTACTGCTCATGCATGGTAGCTGAATGCACACCACTGCATGTACATGTGTATAGGTCCTACATTCCTGTCATGTAGCCATGTTTGTATGCATTGCAATTGGTGAACATGTGTGACATACATGACACATGGACTGTTGTATGATATGATAGTTGTCATGGGTAACCAGTACAGAGGGAATGTTAACTCAGTCAACATTGCTACCTTATGTACTGTTAGCATTCAACAGCCATGGGCCTACCTTCCATGTGCATGCGTATAATCGCTGTAGCCATGTGTCTGCACGAAGGACAGCATTAGCTATGCTATGTACATATGTGTTGTGTGTGTGTAGGGCATGTGCATATTCACGGCGGTTACATGTACGTCACATCCAAACATGGGTGTGTTGCCTGGTGTACAGCAAGAGTTATCTGTTACAGCTGTATAAGACCCAGGGCCCCTGTTATGTGTACAGCTGACCTGGTTATGAATAGTGGTATCAGTGCATTGCATAACACATGATGGAACCCTGTCAGTACATGGGTCATCTGCACAGTTGCTGTAGAGCTAGGTACAGTCCACTGGTCATGAGTAACATGGTGTTGTAGTAATGTATGGATGTGTGTTGCTGGTCCAAGGACATGGTGATGTGTGAGGGCTACATACTACAGTGCGGCATTTACCACTGTGATCTGCACCTGACACATCTGTGATGGCTTTTGAGAGTGTACTGGTCAGTACATGTGAATGGCCTTCATATACGTGGGGACACTATCACCTGGAGCGGTCCGTAACGGTCTTATGGCCCACATGTCTGTATCTGAGGTATACAGTGGTAGTGCTATTGTGCACAACTGAGCCTTATGCCAGGTGTTCCTCACTGCACAGATGTCAGCATTCCCCATTGTTGGATCTAGATTGATAGCTATGATTACGAACGCTACACATCTAGCACTATTTAGCATACACATACAATGCAGTTGTCCTGTAGGTGTCAGGGTGTTTACCTGGTCTCAGGTTCTTCGTCTATGTATGGTACTACATGTGTGAAGTACCCACTCCTGCCAGGACAACAGCACGGGTGGTATTAGTGTGCCAGGTTTAGATTGGTACAGCTAAGGTGATTGGTACAGCTAAGGTGATGGATAGCAGCAGACGTTGTGTAGAAGACCGGTGTCAGACATATGTCGTACAGCGTTCATGCTAACAATGATGACTATTGACACACTGTGCCCTTCCCTGTTTAGAATCTGTGTGCATACAAGACAGCACTTCGCTACTAAGTGTGTGAGCATGACCAGTACGCCGTTGTGTAGATGGACACATAGTGCATTCCAGACTGACGTGCTACTAAGTGTGTGAGCATGCCCAGAGACACCTTGTGTCAGTTGTGTGCCTCTGTGTATGGGCATGACCATTGTTATCCTGTATAGCGATAGTGGTCATCCAAGCAACAGATGGCCATACCCCACGTCAGGATGGATTCCTACATTTAACACACTGGTTCACAGGTATGCACACCGTAACTACCAGCATCCATGTCGATGTCTGCATTCCAAGAAGGTCATATTGACTGTCTTGAAAGTTGTACTGTCTGTGGCATGTCTCATATCTATGTAGTGTTGTAATAGTGCTCTGTAGATAGCCAGGTGTCCTGCTCACACTACTGCCGTGTGTTCATCTCTGTCTGCCTTGGGACACTAATATGCTTTTAGACTGATCACACTCCATACAATCCCTATCAGCGTCTTTGCCTTTGCTGATAATGTCACCCACCTATAAGTATGCCTCTGGGAGTGTTGTGATCCAATAATCTTGGTAGCACATTCTGTAACTGCGTAATACTGTAGTGTGATGAGGTAGTCCGGTCTATGTTCTAATCCCAGCCCTGCCATGTGTGTGCGTGTTTGTTTCCAGCTGCCTGGGGACCGAGTAATGTTTTTAGACAGCTCACTCTCCGTACAATCCCTATCGGCATCTTTGCCTTTGCTGATGATGTCACCCACCTAGAAGTATGCATCTGGAAGTGCTGTGATCCAGTAATATCGGTAGTGCATTCTGTAGCTGCGTAATGCTGCAGTGTGATAAGGTAGTTAGGTCTATGTTCTAATCCCAGCCCTGCCGTGTGTGTTTCCAGCTCCCTGGGGACAGAGTAATGCTTTTAGACAGCTCACTCTCCATACAATCCCTATCGGCGTCTTTGCCTTTGCTGATGATGTCAGCCACCTAGAAGTATGGCTCTGGGAGTGCTGTGATCCAGTAATCTCGGTAGCGAGTTCTGTAACTGTGTAATGCTGTAGTGTGATAAGGTAGTCAGGTCTATGTTCTAATCTGAGCCCTGTCGTGTGTGTGTGTTTCCAGCTCCCTGGGGACAGAGTAATGCTTTTAGGCAGCTCACTCTCCATACAATTCCTATTGGCATCTTTGCCTTTGCTGATGATGTCACCCACCTAGAAGTATGCCTCTGGGAGTGCTGTGATCCAGTAATCTCAGTAGCATGTTCTGTTACTGTGTAATGCTGTAGTGTGATAGAATAGACAGGTAGGTGCTCAATTCAAAGGCATGACAGGTGTGTGTGTTTGGCAGTCATACTCTATGTGTTGGTATCTTTGGGTGGCTAGCTTCAGGATGTGTGAGTGTGTTTTGTTGCTTTCCTATATAGTCTCCACAGATCTCATAATTGCCCAAGACACTGGGTTGTCAACACATACATTCACCGATAGTTCTGGTGAGTAAATGTCAGCAGCCCTACTCTGACCCGTGTGATGCAACGAAACACACTTGCCTTGATAGTAACACCACTACATAATGCAGGTGGCACATGTGGTTTCCTTTTCATTCTTGTGTAATGCTTTGGTGTCATGTGGTCCGCTGTTGTGATATAAATGCAATATCTACGTATGTGTGTGTATATCTATATGCATGTGTATGTATGTAGGTATATATATATATATATATATATATATATATATATATATATATATATATATATATATATATATATATATATAATATATATATAATCTATGTAGATATAGATAGACAGACATAGATATATACATATATGTATGTGGACATTAGCACTATTGAATGTTTGTGCTGGATCATCTGTTCGTGACCACCTCGGATGTATGTATATCTGCCATGACGTAGTGGTAAAGCACATCGTCTGTGGTGTGCAGGGTCCCGGGCTCTAGTCATGTAGACACCAGTTATTTTGTTGCTGGGAAGACCAAGGGACATCAAATACGGTGATAGTAAGACAACGTTAACCAGTTGTGTATGGATCTGAGCGACATTAAGCAGTGGTTATTAATATGGAGGGTCAGTATGGGTCATATAACTATGCATTAGAAGTCTATACTATGCAGATGAGGTTGACAATAGTGAATCCCATTTATCCCCAGGGTGTAATGCAGATCCCAAGAGTGTATGTGTGTAGATAGCCGGGTGCAGGGCTCGAATACAGGTGAAAGCATGGGAGGGGGGTCAGGCATACTGTACGTACATTGGAGACCTGTGCCTCGGGATTGTTCCTGCCTTAGCACGCCTAAGCTAGGGGTGTGTCTATACCTGCCTGGTGAAATTGGGAGGGACATCAGCAGTAGTGGAGTAGTCAAGGTGAACAGGCTGCACAAACAGGTGATGATCAGCACAATCAGCAGATTACATGGCCAGCCCACCCCAGAACACTACGGTAATGTGAGCAAGCACCATACACACAGGTTTCTTCCACACTCTACACCACCAGTGTATGCATGCGGAGACATTTCACAACACAGTCCAACCAAATGAGAAGGGCTGCAGCAAGCAACATAGACCAACATGTGCAAGAGGCTGAGGGTGGTGAGGATGTGTATGCTGCTGAACAACCCTTAGTGAGGTGACATAAGACTTTACAGACCCAGGGTAACTTACCAGGGGCTACATGAGCTGGAGATAGTGGAGCACTATGGGGTGGACAGAGACCTCCTACAGCAGCTTGTTGAGCTGTGCCAGCCACACATGACACATCGAACAGGCCGAGGGAAACCCATCACAGTGGATACCACGGTATGTGTTGGCCTAGGTATACTAGTCACAGGTACCTCCCAAAGCACAACTGGGGATATCATGGGGATCTCACAGGCATCTGCATCCAGAGTATTGCACCAGTTCACAGATGCCATGTCAACACATGCTAGTGAGCACGTACATGTCCTCAACACATGTGATTTGTAGACCAGCAATATGCATCTCTTCCACCACATGGCTAACTACCCTAGGGTACTGGGTGCTATAGCCTGCATGCATGTACGCATCAAAGCACTACCCAGTGAGTGGGGTAGGGCCTACATTAACTGCAGGGGCATACCCTCCAACAGCTAGGCCATATGCGATGACCAGGGCATTAAACTGAATGTGTGTGCTGTCTGCCCTGGAAGCTATGACGATTCCAATATATGGCATCGGACACAGCTGTACCACACCTTTGCCAATATGGACATCCCCTACAGTCTCCTAGTGGGGGATGCTGAGTAACCACTGGAGTCGTGGCTGATGACACCCATCAGCAATGCACACACACCTGAACAATCACACCATAATGAGGCAGATGCACAGGCAAGACATATAATTGAGCATGTGTTTGGGATGCTCAGGTCACGGTTCTGGTGTCTGGACACATCCGTTGGAGCCCTGCAGTATTCACCAGCTACATGCACCCAAATTGTTATGGAATGTGCTATGGTAGACAATCTGATCCTGTGGTAACAGTTGCAGCAGGAACAGTATGGGGCAGGGCCACACAGCCCCTCACCAATGCCAAGGCCTGTACAGGCACAGTGTAACTTGGAGGAGGAACTACCTGAGCTGGGCCCAGTAGGCAAAAGGGCCATGCACAGTATGACCTGCCCTTGGCAAAGAGGCAACACATGGCATATGCACTGACACAGTAGGTACCCAGGGATTTCACCCTCTCTGACTCGCACAGACAGTACAATGGATGCCAAACATGACACTACCTGTGCTCAGCCATGTATAGGAAGTGCACTGTGTGCATCCGACATAGGCAGCCCTCCAGCACCTTCCTCAGGTCCGGAACACCCCCAAGGTAAGTCAATCGACCTAACAATTGGCAGTTGTGTTAGAATGTGTATTTACCCGTTGCTATGGTATGGATGTGAGCATACAAGGGACTTTGGTGGCCGACTATTAGGGCAGCAGGCAGTACACGTCCATAGTGGCACCATGACATCTGTAGCACATACCGGGGTCACAGTAGTAGCTAGTAGTACACAGGGTGTCCTAACCCACTGCAGGTTATGGGCTGAACATCATGTGTGTCCATACAGCCCACACAAGTCTCATACAGCTGGACAGGTGTAGACCAATACAGACAAATGCTATACAATGGCCTCTGGATATGCCCAATGAATGACCCCAACCCCCACAGACACACACAGACTACAGCAGGCCAGGCAGTTGGATGTAGGTTGTGAAGGCTAGGACGTCTGACACCACTATGCTGGTAATTAAAGCTAGGATCTGACGTACACTGGTATGCCTCCAACCAGCAATTTAGGTAGGTCCACACACTGAAATGGAGTACCTGGCATACCAGTACAGTAGTGTCAAATGTGTACAACTGTCAGCTGTGCCCCTCTTCCAACGTACACATGTGAGAGTCATGTGCGCCATCCCCGGTACTGTGTAGGACTGCGGATACAGTTGGATGTCCCCCCACGCTGTGCAGAAATGTAGCAACTGTCAATGCCACATGACCATTAGCTACCCTGCAGACACAGCATGCCAACTGTCGGTGTACAACGCAGGGGTCGGCACCACAGTACTGACTATCTGGACATGTGGCACATGCGATCCAGTTGACCATACTTGGCATGCTCAAACACATGAAGGTATGACGGTAATGTCAGTCGACAACATGCGTAACAGTCATACTGGGCATGCTCACACACTGAAACACAGGACGGCCAGGTCTGCAAACACCAGTGGTCCGGACATATCTGCCAGTACATTGCTATACTGTTGGATGACTGTGCTGTATGGCATGTGTGTGGTACTGTCTATTGTCTGTACATATGCCATGGTGTATTGGTAAGTCACATGAGCTGTGTGCGCAGGGTATTGCTACCAACATGTGCAAAGGACGGTACTTTGTTTGCGGCCAGAATGACGCCTTTGGATACGGAGGGGATAAGGCACATTCCAGCAGGTGGGAGTGGTTGTGCGTGGGTTTGCACGTTGTTAAGCACTCACTGCTGACCTCTGGTTACAGCTCCTTATACTCATGTAGACTCCACATTTCTTTAACAGTGCACTACTGGCATACTGGTAGACAAACATGCTTGCACCCGCTCGCTCACCGACATTTGTGCTTACATTTGTACTCACACTGGGTGGGCACGATCCCTTGTGATGCCTATTACATCAGACTACATGATTACAGTATCGGGTATGTCTAACCATTAGGCGACGGCAGTCGTTCGACTGTACGGACTCGGTGGCCTGTCCAGTGACATAATCATATTATATGCGTGTTCCTCATACAATCTGCTCCCATCTGGCTGATACATGGGAACCGATACTCTGCAATGCTGACATGTAAATGTTATTTGGGAAACGCAGCTCTCTGCCGGGTCATGCTACCGCATACCTAATGTAGGTTTCCACCTTTTAGATTGGACGATAGGAGACTCTAGGAGTAACACCTTTCCCACTTTGCATGGGACAGTCCCTAATTAGGCATGTGTGTCATGTGACAATACTCTAGCCATTGCAACTGTCCTGATTAGAGGACATTCTTATATTCTACGTGTCTGTAATAGTTGCATGTAACGGTTGTTGTATACATGACACGTCAATATGTTATGTGAAGTAGCATAAGCAACTTGACTGCTGCTAGACTAAGCTTTGATTTGTGCTAATATGTATATTTCTGTACTATGCATGGCTGTAGGTATGTTCTGCCCTGGTACGTCTGACATTTCTACAGAGCAGGTCCAACTTTGGCCATTCGGAATGATGGCAGCCCTATAGGACCTATATGTATAGATATCACATTTGGCAAGGCAACACATACCCAGAGTCAGTAGTAAAATTACTACTTCACCGGTTTGCATACGTTAAGGTTATTCTTGTAGCATTATAGTTGCTAATACTGTTTCCTATAACATGTAGCTGTTTCTGATACAACAAAATCATTTTATGACACCACTACACACAATACATGACCTCCTTTCCCGAAATCACAGGCCATGTGCCATAACATTAATTTTGCAGGACATGATGATGTGTCCCTCACAAAGGTGAACAGGTGGTAATCCAAATCTATTATGCTATCATCTACCTAAGGTGGTCAGCGGAATATGCACTTTCCGTCACTAGCAGACCTCACATACCAATGGGGGAGAATGAACACTGTATCAGGGACACTGCATAACACCCTGAGGGACACATTTAGATGATTGGTTCTATTAACCAGACACATTGACAGTCACAGGACATATGTATTCATTCACGTTTGTCGAGGTACATGCTGTTTATGACTCATACATGTTGTCATCAGTCATTACCTGTATTCCACCACCTGTCCACCTAATATCACTAGTTCTGGAAGTGTTTAGTTGGACTTTGTTACATTCTGATTCATAAATATGGATGTCCATGATAATTGGGTACATGGCTCTGATATAGTCCCTATGTGTTCCCCCAGTGGTTTACAGACTATCCAGTAGATGTGCTCTTCAGGTTTGGGAGGTATAGGCTTCTTCTATGCCCACATAAGAATATTAATTACTTTCACTGGGCGGGCCTACTACATCTCTGCCAACCAGCACCTGCACACGTAGGCCCATTATTGCATACCCATGATTCACCTACCTGGCACCCCTCTACAGCACTCATGACAAATACTTACTGTGAGCGCACCCCTACACATTGCCCACTCTCCCCGTCTCGGGACAAATGTACGTTTTGTCAACCCATGTGTTATTACACTTGCACAACCTACTGTTCCATGTATACCTACATCCTGCTCGCATCGATAACCACGGGTTCACACGTAAAGTGAATTTTTGGTGTCCTGCAAGGGACCCCGTTATCCATGTTTAAAGTGTAGACCTTGCAGTTCTCTCCCACTGGTACTTTTCTGCTGGTGGTT
>NC_056732.1:1547196472-1547233972 GCF_019279795.1 Protopterus annectens | reverse complement strand
TGTACAGTATTAGGAAGGAGGATAGCAACAATGCCTTATGGAAACATCTGAATGACAATGTAACATGTACAGGGTTTAAATTCGGAATTCTGGAGATAGTTAAATCTAATAAGAGGGGTGGGGACATAAAGAAGAAGGTGCGTGAAAAGGAGGCCAGGTGGCAAATGAAGTTAAATGCATCCGAATATCCAGGGATAAACGAACACGTATCAATTAAATCAATATTGGATATTTAGGTTAAATATTTAAAGAATTTACATGGGGTTTTATTAGACATGAGTTTTTAATTGAACCAGTTGGTTTAATGATTAAATAGTAGATGTACATGCAATATAAAAAAATATAAAAGTATTTAGTGGAACAAATACTATTTAAACAAATGTATTCTAATAAATGTTTTTAAGTGAATATTTTTTAATTAATATTTTTATGTTGATGCAAGATGGTCAGCACTAATTGTTTTATAAATGTAATATATGGGTATGTTTGAGTATGAAGAAGGAACTCGTATATGCACTAGCACTTTAAAAATGAATTGTTGGAATGTCATGTGATGATGAATAGGTATAAAATGTGAATGTATGATGTAGGAAGTGAGTTCTGAAGAAGTCTTAATCAAATGAAAGCGCTTAACTTTTATTTTATTTTGTATGTATTAATAAAAGAAGTACGTTGGATTTTCGAACAGTGGAGTGCTGGTGCTTTGTGAATCATTTTGGAGCAGATATTGTGGGTCTATTTTGGTGAATACTAGCTGACATACATGGGCCACTCCATTGCAACCAGCGCAACCAACCTTGGCACTCCTGTGTCCATAATCACATAGCCATAGTTTCTTCAGCCCACCCGTGTTGAGTTTCCACACGTAACAGCCATTATCACCTGATATCGCAGCCATGACACACCTTTACACATTGCCCTCTCCAGAGCGTTAGGGGCCCTACACACATTTTGTACCACCTCGTGTATTCACAGCGTCTCCCTCCATTTATATTTGCACATACGTGCCTTTCCTGGTGTTATGGGTTACAAACATTTTGCGGGTTACAAGTGTAGGTGGTCACAACATGAACTACATTCCGTCTGTGTGTAATGTTGACATTGCACTTCAGTGATATTATGGCCACTGGTATAACCTTGCCTCTGGTGTGAATAGCAGTGCTCTACTCACTGTTCTGCAGCTTTATCTAACATACACTGCAAGCACTTTATAATACCTTAGTTGCTCTAGATTCCCTTCACAACCCTTATGTATGCTTTCATCTTTCGGCATTCATTCTATATATATATATATATATATATATATATATATATATATATATATATATAATTGCATATTTCTTTTATGTCTGTGGATATTTATCTATACACACATATCTATCTATCTATATATATATATATATATATATATATATATATATAGATATATATATATATATATATATATATATATATATATATATATATATATATATATATATATATATATATATATATATATATATATACATCTGTACAAAACAGCATACATTTGCTATGCTGGGAGCTGCTTACACCCATGCAGGCACACTTGCATCTCCTTATTGTGAGTTACATATGTTTACTGCCACTTCTTTGTGCTTACATGCGCCTTATTCCTTATGACAGTACCACTTTGATTGATGGAATCTGGTTAACGGCCCCATGCGAAACACGCGTTCACCTTTACATGTTTAAATGTTGGCTTTACAGCACAGAGGCATTCATTGCACAAAAAATGATATGTGCTATAGTCGTACTTGAACCGGGAATGCCTTTACGTTAGGCAGATGCTCTAACCACTACACTATTGGTGCTCTGCCTCATTTATATGTATACCCATGGTTCATAGCTACCCTAACATATGCCTCACCGCTTCACTTACACAGCAGGCATCCATTCTCCTGCTGGTAAAACTGCAGTACTACACATGCGACATTCCCTATTCCCTGCTGCTCTGGATCCGTGCTGCATGTTTACTCACTCCAAGGATATTCAGAACTCCAACGCTTATAGTCCTGGCACATACGTGTGTTTGATTGTCAGGGTGTTCATGCACTGGTCCGGGTTTAAGCTTGTCTGACTGGTGACTGGAACTGCCCTGTACCTGTTCAAATGTCAGCCATAGCACATTGGTCCTGATTTTAACATTCTACCTGTGTTTACAGACGCAGGGGTTTGGGCACCTCTGACCACATTATTAGGTCGGCACTACATAATATAGGGTGGGGGGTGGTTCCACTACATAATATAGGGTGGGTGTTTCCACTGGCTTCTCTTCACATTTGACTATTTCATTCATTCATATATATGATGAATATTATTCTGGACATCACTTATGAATTCACTACAGGTATGCAATAGTCCTGTCAACAAATGTGACGGTTGGTGTACATATGTGTACGGACCTCTGTGATACTCAGGGACTAATTTCAACAGGGACATAGCAATGACAAATCAGGAACAATCACGGACACTTTTATAATATTAGTACTATTAACTTAAAACGTGTTGACAGATTCGGAGACATATGTATTACTACTTATTTTCTGCAGTTAAAAGCATCTATTACTCTTAATTATTGTCATTAGTCATTCTCATTCAACACCTTTCCTCCAAAGGTCACCGACTTTGTGAGTGATTGAGAGGCTGGCCAATTATTGTGCGAATGCTCTGACCATTGGTAGGGTTACCACATTTTCATATGTTCAGGATGGGATATATTCTGGAGACACCAGATTGTTTAGGCCAACACATACCCACAGTCAGTGCAGGGTTTAGAACATTCAATATTTTCCTAGCTGAGAGCCTATTCCTTTAACACTTTAGTTGCTTATTCTGTTTCTTGTACGAATTACGTATTTTATATCCAGACATGACTGCTTTAGGCAACTGTTACATGAAGTATGGTACATAGTTATTTCCTACAATCACAGGACATTTGCCATTGTGTCATTCTTGGTCAGGACACACCTACCCAAACAGTGACTGTTCCTCAAACAGTGGGTCAGGAGGTACCCTGTTTACGTCAGCACCTTAATCACCCTATTTCCAAGTGCCACTATGCGAATGTGTACAATACATTCTCTTGATTATTCATGTGGGGAGACGTGCGCCACGGGCAGGTGTTTGATCCTGGGTACTAGGTTCTGCATGACCGTCTAGGGCTGAACAGTCTCGTGCACCACTACTGCACATTCAACTTGTGCCCAGATGTCTACAGTACTGGACATCGTGTTGTGATACCAAGTCCGATGTTTACACAGGTTACTTATCCCATGAAGGATATCCAAAAATTGAACAAGACCAATACCGTCCATTCTTTTGGATTTACGAAAATGTGTTAGGGTTTTACATGCAAGGGATACATAGTTTGCAATCCTGACACTGCCTAGGGTGACACTGCCTACTACATATGAGTAGTGGTCACTATGTGTAGATATGGCTGCGCCAAGCCAGTAGCCCGTGTATGGCTGGATTTGGTGAACGTTCAGGTTTGGGGGAGGGTTGTTTGCTGTGGAGGGGATGATGGGCATTCAATTATGCATCCAGGTGTGTTGCATTTGGATGGGCCAGTTCCATCCACACCATTCTGTGGGTATGTGCCGGTGACGTTTCTGTACATGTGTATCACACATTTTAATATTCATATGTTTGTGTGATTGTGTTCTACAGTATGGCCTGTCAGGTTGTATTGCAGATGTGTATACTTGTTCTTTGTGTTTCTTTCTGATTCACCCACTGCTCCCTCATACACCTCCAGTTCACCTATTGTGCATCCAACACAGTCTCGCCTTTGTGGATTATACCATTACCCATCCCCCCCCACACACATATTCTTGACAATCCATCCATCCCTTCTTTGGTTGATGGCCCATGACACGGTCAAGGGAACACATTGCATACACTACACATGTCAGGTACCTGTATGGTTGTGTGGACTACCCTGGCATTTTTCACCTTCCACATGCTGTACATCACGCACATAGGTACACGCACATACTTAACTTTCATGACATGGTTGGTACACCCGGGTAATATCCGTTCAACTGTGACACATCCTGACAAGAATGGCTTGGACCGCATATGGGCGGATTTTGGCCGAATGCTCTGACCATTGGTAGGGTTGCCACCTTTTCATATGTCCAGGATGGGATATATTCTGGACACAAATCAGATTTTACAGGACAACACATACCCACGGTCAGTACTACGGATAATACTTTTGTTTTCTGCCTACATGTTAGCTTATTGTTGTAGCAGATTATATGCTCCTTCTGTTTCGTTTTCTTGCTTATTCTATTTCTTGTCACATGTGGTATGCTACATACGAACATACCTATTGTATGTGACTATTACATGCGATGTGGGATATAATTATGTCATACGGTCACTGGATATTTTACATTTATAATGGTTTTAGTATGGACACAACTGCCCAGCTGTGTACTATCCCTCACAATGTGGGACAGGTGGTAACCCTGACCATTGGGCTAGACGTAGCTATTGGCGGCATGCTAACATGATGCGTTTAACTTCCACTTGGTATAACTATCTACACTGAGTTAGAATACGGGCACACAGTTTTAAATGTCATTTGTTCGAGGGATGGAGACTCGATATTCGCTACCGTGCATTTCTGTTTGCTTCTTAATTTTGTGTTCACAAGAACTGTCTTGCATGCTTTGCATACGTTTCAGTATCCACGGACACTGACAGGTGTGATTACTATTGCAGGCAAATTGTTATATTCAAGCATTTTAGGTTGCACGTTGACAGCTGACATTTCCATGCCTCCGTGCAGCACTTCGACACGCCCTATGCACTCGCGCTCGTTTCCTATGCACATGGCTGTGGCGGCAGCGCACCTTCATTAATATGCATATGGCGCTACTGCACCATCTACATGCTGCACGGTCAGCGCAAGCCTAATGCCGGCCTTGCGCCGAGCTTCATGAATCCCGGGCTATATCTTTTTTTATTTTTGTTCATCTTATGAAGTTGGGCATTTAAGTAAGAATCAGTTTACTTTTGTTTTCTTCAAGTTAGGTTCAAATATTTTCTGCATTTGCTTATCAGGACACAAACTTCAATGGTTTTGTTTCAGTCATGTAACTTCATTACTTGTATGTAAATGCTGGAAAGAATTGATTCCCTACTCACAATACTGAAAAAGCTGTAGGGTGAGAGCCACAGTTCTGTTGTGAGCAAAACCTTGCCATCTTAGAATAAAGTTTGATGAAAAGTGATTTGTATGTTCTGTAGTTTCTGTGTTTTTTTTGTATATAGTTTTTCTCTTAGCACATGTGGTTTTGGTTTGTGCATCCCTCTTGATGAACAGCTTTATATGTGTGTATGCATCTAGTGCAACATAGTAGTCGCTGGTGCCCCCTTTTTTTTTTTAGAAGTGCCTCCACATTCAGAACTCCAAAATGGCTGCCAAATGTATACAGAATGCTCAACAAGGTCTGCTAAGGGCAGAACAGCCAATCAGCATATGTGGGGCAGAGAAACCAGCATATCTATCCACTTCAAAAAACTGACAAAAAGGGAAAAGATCTGAGTTGACTGAAGGAATAGCACAGAGGTTTCAGAGTGTGAAAGCAGGCATGAGTTCCCAGAGCTGGCAGAGGGCAAGGAACAGTTGAACAATAAAGTAATGAGAAAAAGTAAAAAACAAAAAAAAAGATCTGCTGTCTAAAGAAAATTATATGTTGAAACTTGGTCTAAATTTTATCTCTGCAAGAAGAGATACATGTTTTTTTTGCTGATCCATCTTTAAAATTATAAAGTAGGGATTTTAAGTTAAAACATTTTGGTGGGCCAAAAGGAGAAAAATGTGGATTCAAAAATTCATTAGGTTTGCAACTATGCTGTATTTAACAATTCAAAATTTTGAAACAGCTTGAGATCATGAACTCTGGCACATGCTTAAGACACCCATAAGAAAAATATATATTTTTAATTTGACTAGTGTTCAAAGACAGACACTAGCTTTACTAATGAAAGAAAGAGTTAACATAGTTTATGAACACACACAAAGGTGCTGCCTTGGTTGTTAATGAGAATGTCGTGTATGGGAGTCATATTAAGTTTATTATGTTGGATGTTATTTGCTATAGACTGGTTGGTTAGGCTGAAATTGGAAAAGCATTTAAAATAAATTTAATTTAGGCTGATTTGTTTACTTGAAGTTTCCTCACAGAACAAATGTTTGTTTCTAAACCTAACATTCATTATTTTAAGGGATGCCTAAAATTTATAAGGGTATGGAAATATTTCTTTTTGGTCAGATTTTTAGTGACTTTTCTAAAACTGAGCCATTAACAGTCTTAGTTGATAAGATTTTAAATTCCTTTCTGCGCAAATTCCTTCCTAAATGAAAGTTACATTTACTTTTTCTGAGAAATTAAAAGACAGTGTTACAGATTATCAACTGTTTGTGACAATGGATAAAACATTTTTCTACAATGCTATCCCACAAGTTTAAGTCATACAGTATGAGAATGACTACTTGAGTTAAAAAAAATATTATTACCAAATAAACTGGTGAGACCATATGAGTAGCCATGGCTCCCTGTTCTTCAAACTTAGTTATAGCTCCCTAATATTTTCTGGATTTACCGACCAGATGCTGTGGTGGTGATTCTGCGATAGCATTGTCGCCTCACAGTAAGACATTGTTCTGTTTTATTCTCAGCTAAAGCGTCTTCTGTTTGGAGACATGCGTGAATGGGCGTACCTTCATTGAAGGTTGTATGTTATAGGGCTGGCAACTCAGTACGTAAAAATCTACTGCCAATCATTAGCAGACCAGAGTTCCGCTGTGGCGACCCCTAACCATCACCACCGACCAGATTAAATTCTATATTTGAAAAACTGACACACACACACACACACACACACACACACACACACACACACACACACACACACACACACACACATAGAGATAGATAGATAGATAGATAGATAGATAGATAGATAGATAGATAGATAGATAGATAGATAGATAGATAGATAGATAGATGGAGAGATATGCATCTAGTTAGCTAGACTGATTAAACCAAATGCCAACTGCGCTAATGTTAGTTGTTTAATGTCAACAACACAATGTCAACCTGCTTCTGTGCATAATCTGAGGATTAACCTCAGAGCAAGCAAAGTTAACATGTTTTTTGCAAGGGGGGGGGGGGCACACACCCTGTTAATTACTTATATTCCCATTCTAAGATTATACAGTCTCCAGGGAAAGTGCATACTTCCTACCCAGGGTTGTCGATTTTGCACACATGTCGACCATCTGTTTTGTTGACCAAAGCATTTCAACTAAACCCAAGGCTGACATTAAAAACTTCCATTATTTTAAGCAATATCACATATATATATATATATATATATATATATATATATATATATATATATATATATTACAGTTAGATTTGCGAACTGCAGTGGATCAAGAGGTATAATGTCGACTTGCAATTTTCAGATGGGTAGTGTAGTTCAAGTATTTGAGTTTGGAATTTTGAGTGGATATTGAGGTTCAGTGAGGAACAGGGAATTAACCCATTTCCTCATTGTAGTGCGATCTCGGAGTTGGTATGTATAATTTGCAGGGGGTGTGGGGGGCTTGACCCCTGCAAAATAGTAAAAGTGATGTACTGTTGACTCTAGAGTGTCATGGTACATTACCGTGCATAGATTGAGTGACTGACATCACATACTTCTATGTCGAATACATCGAATTACGGGAGTCAATGTATTCAGTTTCAAGTTTCCTGCTTGTTCGCTGCTGCAATTTTCAAGATATTGGTTTGACGTCAAGGCCAATTGATGGATGCAGTTTAAAGGTTTCAATAGTAAAATATATATATCCACATATATATATATATATATATATATATATATATATATATATATATATATATATATATATATATATATATATATATATATATGTGTGTGTATTTGTGTTTGTGTGTGTGTGTGTGTGTACATATATATATATAAATATATATATATATATATATATATATATATATATATATATACACACGTATGTATGTAGCAATATAGGATTGTGTCTCTCACCAAATGAAGTACACATGACTTGAAAGTGTAAATTGTGATGTAAATATTATATACAGAACTTATACAGTGATACTGCTGCTTTAAGTTGGAATGTTTCTCTGTCTATAGACAACTATAGAAAATGAAAGGTACTTGTGTGAGGCCTGTCAGAACAAACTGAGTGGAGAAAGTGAGAAAACAGGAGAAAACAAGAGTTTTGGGACTATTTCTGCTAGTGTAAAGCAAATAATGCAATTAAAGGTGGGCTCCAAGCAGCAAGAATTTGTGACTAAATTCAAACAAACAAGAATCCAACTAATAACCACATCAGAGAAAAAAATAAGAAAAATAAATG
Organism: Protopterus annectens; assembly: GCF_019279795.1. Lineage (NCBI taxonomy): Eukaryota > Metazoa > Chordata > Ceratodontiformes > Protopteridae > Protopterus > Protopterus annectens. The sequence goes on along the minus strand of NC_056732.1, from coordinate 1,547,225,526 downwards.
TTTCAAGAATGTATTGGAAAGAAAAGCCTGGAATGTGAGTAAGCACAGTAACGGTGGTATGTTTAAATGTGGGCATTGTGGGCAGTGCCAGTTTATATCAGTGGGTGATAACTTTTATATAAAAGGGCAACATTTTAAAGTTAAAGGGCATTTCAACTGAGAGTTTAGTTGGATAGTTTATGATACCTGTTATGATTCTTGTCTTGCTATTTATATGGGGAAAACCTCCAGAAAACTAAAGGAGAGAATTTATGAACAAGACCTGGAGATTATCAAGGCAAAAACTACTAATGACTTGTACAGACACATATATGCTTACCCTAGTCACAGACTTAAATATACAATTATGGAGCAGATAAAAAGAGGCCAAAGGGGCTATATTACTGAAGAACACTTGTTGGTTAGGGAACTTATTTGGCAGTTAAAATTAAATGCAACAGCACCCCTGGATTGAATGAATCTTGCTCTATTAGCCCTTTATTAAAGTTAAAAAGTTTATATGTTTAGCAGTTTTTTAGAATAGATATATTTATATATTTTTAAAGCTGGTGTTTTGTAGACATACATTACATATCTGATATGTTAAGGGGCTGTTGTTTTAATATGAATCCATTTATCATTCAGGGGCATACATATTTGTTTTCATTCTGTTTTATGTATTTGGGTTTTTCAGCAAAAAAGGTTCTATACACAATTATAAGTGTTTTAATGTTTTATTAAATTGATTGGTTCATTAGATGTCACACGATTAGTTTGAGATGCATTTAAATGGCTTGTGTTTTAATAATGGCAATTTTATCTGGACTTTTGCTATTTTTTCCACATATCTGGTGTGGTTACTAGCATGAATTTGTGAACCAAGAAAAATAAATTTGCAATAAATTGTATTCCAGCATAACCTTTGCACTCAGGGAACAACATAGGGAAGAACAAGAAAGTGAAAAGGGTACTATCCACTTCTAAGGTACATTATTAGCAACATTTAAAAAAATACACTCAAAAGGCCTAGTTTAATAGCCAAGAAAGTAAAGTAGAAAGCAGTTTTTATTTAGAGCTCCCATGCATTGGGACCGACACAGAAGAAGCAGAAGTTTTAATGCCAGTGTTAAGTAGCACCTCAAGGTAAGATAGTCAAGAAAACAATTCTGAGTTAGTGAACTTAAAAGCAGGTCACTGAAGCTTTGCCAAGGGCAGATTGGGAGTAGAACAAAAGAGAACATACCTATGAGCATAGGGAAAAATAGTCAACAATATGTTCTCATAACTTTCTACCATCTTTATTTTGAGTTCAAAGATGACGTCTTATACAGAATAAAAATAATAAGTTAGTGCATAGCTACATGTCAGGTATTCACTTTGGGGTGGAGATATCTAAACTATGCTAGATACAAAGACTAATGCATCAGTGGAAAGGTTTAATAAAATGCTGAAATCCATGCTAAAGGGAAGTTACTGATCAGATATTAAAACTGGGACCTGTTGTTACCCTAATGAGTTTTTAGCACTAATGTTCATTTTAGAGGCTTTATCCCACAAGACCATGTACTAGTGTTAATGCCCTCTAAGGAAAATAAAATTCTGGCCAAACAGCAGGATCTTTTGAAGTGATGGAAAGAATAAATTCGGTAAACTATAAGGTCAGAAAGTCAAAAAAGAGAAAGATATAGCAAATGTATATACCAAAGTCCTGGAAGGAGGCAGACAATTATGCAGAGCTTGAAAACTCATGTTTTACAGAGAGGAGTCACTGACACTGTCAAAAGTGCTGAAAAAGAAAGTAACAGAATTTCTCTTATGAGAACAATAATAATCATACAGAATATTAAATTCATAAAGTAGCAGAAGGTATTCTAAACACTAAGCCAATACAAGAATGGTGGAAGGATTCAGATTAGGATGACTGCAATTAGGGATACAGACAATATGCAAGAGGGGGCAGGGATTTATTGGAGAAAGTTGGCAGAGGAACCAAGGTATTGGGAACAAATAACTAGAGAGGGAGAGGGAATAGAATGGGACGACACCAAGAATTTATTTGGACTGCAGGTTAGAGATAACCTTCCATATCAAGGATTGATATCAAATTATAGACAAAGAGAAAGAAATAGGGGAGTCCTAAACAAAAGACCAACAATGGTAGAGTTTTTGGTAGAATCTAGAACAGAAGTAGCCGTTAAGAAAGGAATAATTAGTAGAGCATATAAAATATTGCATGATAATTATAACAATCATTCAGAGGAGGTTAGGAGGGACTGGGAAGAAATTCACAAAGAAACAATGTGGGATATATGTATGTCTCCCAAATATGAAACAAAATTTAGAAGATTTAGAATCTTTGCCTGAAAGTGTTTACCTAAGTATTTTTATACTCCAATCAGGCTCCAAAAAATGTTCCTCAGGTAGACAGCAAACATTGGAGGTGTGATGGGGAAGAAAGAGGTAACTGGGAACATATTTTCTGGGAGTGTAATGAGCTAGCGGATTTTAAAGATTCCCTGCAGTCTGCACTGTCGGAGATGCTGATTGAGAAAACTGGAGTAACTAGGAAAATATTTTTTGAACTATGATACAGAATTGGAATTGCGTAGACATAGTAAGGCCTTGCTGAGTCTAATTATGATGGCTGCCAAAAAAAGCAATCACTAGAAAATGAAAATCATAGTCTAAATCAAGTTCATTAAAAGTAACAACGATGGCATGGTTTGTAAGGTACAATGTTTGCAACTGAGATTATGTTGTTCATTTATATAAATGTAAGATTGCCAATATCATACAAGAAAATTTAATAAAGATGTTTTTTTATTTAAAAAAATAAATGAATGAGTGTTTTCAGGAATGCCTGGGAAGCTAATCTGACAGAACGTAACATAGAGACCGCACCTAGAAAGAATGTCAGAAAAATACTTCAAAGAACCATATTCACAAAAACAGCCAGAAAGAAAAGTTGTTAAAATGCTTAAATTAGGTGTGACTGACAAGTTTCAGAGTGACTAGAGCAGTCCTACAGTGCTGGTATGTAAACTTGATGAAAATATCAGATTTTCTAACAACTTCAGGAATCTGAGCAACATTTCAAAGACTGACAGCAGTCCCATTATCAGAACTGATAAAGTGAGAGAATCTCTGGAAGACCAGATACCTGATAACATTAAACTTTAAGAAGGATAAGGGCAGACACACTCACACCCTCTGTCAAAGACAAAGAGCTCAGATGCTCTATTTCAGTAAATAATGTTATAATTTCACTTACATGTTACACCAGCCACATTTAACAGACTAAAACTAATGTCTTTCGGCTTTTCCCGGTTAGGGTTCGCCACAGCAGAACTCCAGTCCGCTAATGATTGGCAGTGGATTTTTACAGTGCCAAGGTCCATCCCAACGCCCAACCTGCAAAGAAGGCATAGCCATTCATGCAAGCACTTACCTGCATGTCTTTGGATACAATTTTGAAGCCCCATATATGATATGAAGTTAATATCTATCTGTCTATGCATGATGTGGTCATTCAATCACAGGACACAGATACTCACTTATATTAAGTACAGGCTTTGTTATAATCCACAAGGAACACAAGGAAGGCAGATTTAACTGCAGATGCTAAAAAAAGTAAATGATGTATGGCAAAAATCAGGTGCTTAGAGTACTATACAGGAAGCAGGGTCGCATGATAATAACTACTGAAGACATAGGCCATAAAAATGATACGTACCTTCTACCAAGAGACAGTTGGAGGATTTTTTGAACTAGCTGGATACTGCTGATTTTTTTCTAATGATGACGAGTTTTGGGTGTCCTTTGACAGACTTCTCAAGAGTAACAGATCCTGTTAAGGTGCAAAGGTCTCTTCAGTCATATAGCTAGAAAAAATAATGAGCTCTAAAGGAACTTTGCTAGTGACTCCCGACTTTAATAAATGGTTTACCTTGTATACTGACACACCAGAGGTATGTAAGGGGGCAGTGCTAGCCCAAGAATTTCAATATGAAGAGTGCTCTTTGTGCTTAATGTGATTAATCATCAGGAAGGACAGAAATGGAGAGAGAACATACATCGGCATTAAACGAGAGGCAGCCTGGTGTAATGCCATGAGCATTCTATGCAATGAAAAGCCATTTGTTAAGCAGACACTTCAGTTTGGTAAAATCATGTCTTCTTTATAAAGGAGGACTTTATTTTGCATGCTCCGAGGTTGTACCTCATTAGACGAATAGTCATGTGTCAACATGCATAGTGTCATGTACATTGGCATTTAGGTTGTTAGATATATTTGAGTAGAACTACATATATTGTAAGTATCCATGTGTATAGTTTAAAATGTTTATAATATGTGGGGGCTACACCCCCCCTTACTATATATAATAACTCCAGGATTGCACTACAGTGGGGAAAAGGCCATATATAACTTTCAATGAAATGAGTTTCAGTCAGATGAGTTTTCAGTGAAGTGAGCTTTCAGTGAAGTAGTTCAAATGATTTGACTTTCAGTGAAATGAGCTTTCCATGAAATGAAGTAGACCCATAAATATATATATATATATATATATATATATATATATATGTATATATCTACAGATATATAGATATGTATAAATATACATATATATATATATATATATATATATATATATATATATATATATATATATATACACACACACACACACACACACACACACACACACACACACACACACACACACACGAACAAACTTCGGGACACAAAAGCATTCAAAATGAACTGAAGAGAAAACACTGGAAACTCTTGCATTATTCAGCGATTTCGCCTTCTATATTATCAAGACTTCTTCAGAAAGACATGTTTCATTATTAAAAGCAACCATTTTAGCATTGTTTAAATACAATATTTCAAGCTGTTTGTTTAAATTACCAACATAGTTCTTAACCAATAATACTGTGAGACCAGTGGTCCTGCAAGGTACTGTGTGCATCTTCAATATCATTATAATAAAGAGGTGATTCATTTACTAGTAGTCCTGCAAGGTGCTGTGTGCATCTTCATTATAACATAATTTAATTCAGTTATCCGGAGGGGAACCTGTAGTGCCATGTGTATACAAGGGTTGTGTGCTTCCCGTATACCTGAAACAGACACTCCTATTAGGTGTTGTGTGCATACCAGGCAACCATGTGTACCACGTATGCTTTGCAATACCCAACAATACACCAGTGATGTAAACAAAGTCAACCCGTGAAGTCTATTGTTATTACCAAGAAAGATTTGTCTCTAACGGGATGACCCAAAAGTGATTCTTTGAGGTAACTCATGTCTCGAAAGGTAGACATGGCTGGGTTCCTATGTGCACTTGGACTACAGCACGTGGAAGACTGAAGATACTTGGGTCGGGGCAACATACAAGATGGGTCCCAAGGAGTGGAGGGTGGGCAATGTGTGGTGGTGTGGTTGCTACAGTCCGGCAACTGGAGAAGGGATGGTTGCTGCATGCATGAAGCTGGGGGGGGGGGGGACTGTGGCTAAAGAAAATATGGGTCGAGGAGAGACTGGGTTGGATGGGCCTGTACTGATTGGCCCGCCTAGTGGGTGGGGGAGAGAAAGAAAGAAAAAAAAAACATCTCTAATGCACTCTGTCAGGTCACATTTCAACAATGACAGATACTGCATGACTACCTACTGATTAGATCAAGACCAGTTACATTTCCAAACGTTCACTCTCTATACCATTTTAAGGCACATTTAATGTTTAGGCTTTCATTAAGACCTGGGTTAGCATCTGCTCTAAGTTTGATCTGCCATTTTAGTTCTCAGACCTGTAAGAACGTATTGACATCCCTTACAAACTCAGTTACTCTTTCCAATGACAAGAATTTAAACCCTGTGAAATTCAGGCAGATTGTGCTATGTTTGGCTAAGACATTCAAACTGTCCCACTTGTGTATTGCTGTGGTGTGTTTCTTTATGCAATCACTCATCTTTCTGTTGGTTTTGCCTATATAGAAACTGCCACAGTGTTCACAAAAAGCACAGTAAACCACATTTTTAGAGTTACAGTCAAAGTGGTCATGGAGTCGGACTGTTCTGTTGCAGTGCAGGAAGGAGATGTTGTTGCCTTTACGTATAAAAACACAGGTAACACATTTTCCACAATCATACGTCCCAGGGTTTGTATCTATTCCATCTTGGGGGGATGGGCATTTGTTTTCTCAAAAGAACATTCTAGGGAAGAGGTTCACTTAAAGCAAAAGTTTGAGGAAGCCCCAAGTATAGTTGTTAAGACTTTCTCCCCCTCAAGGATGCCCCAGTTGTTGATAAGGACTCCTCTGTTTCCAAACATGTCAGTGGACAAAGGTAGGGGGAAACTTGCCACCCAGTCCTTTTTGTTCGACCTGTTCGGTGATCTTGCTGTGAAGCCCATTTACAGGATGGGTGGGTACCTGGAATGTCTGTGCTGTAAAACTTCCTGGAAGAGATTGTCCACTAAGTGCTCTGGGTATTTTCATTCTAGGAACAAATTTCTAAGGTAAAATCCTTCTGTCAAGCAAACCTCGTCATTGTAGATGAGTCTGGAGAGCTGGATAAATTGCCCCTTCACAATAGTCTTTTTCATGAACTGTGGATGTTGACTGACGTACTCCAGATAATTATTTCTAAAGGTGGGTTTGCGGTATATATTGGAGTCAAAATGGCCACTCTGTGGGTCCACTGTAAGGTGGATGTCCAGAAACTGGGTTGACGTCCCAATGTGTCCTATTGTGAGGGTCAGGAAGTTCAAACTGTGGAAGAGGGATTCCAGAAAGCTGTTAAGCGAAGGTCTCTCTCCCTTCTAGACAAAAAAGATGTCATCAATATAATGTCTATACATTATGGTGTTGTTGAAACCTGGAAGTGTTTTGACCTTATCCATTTCCCAGACGCTGAGGACTAAGTTTGCATAGGGTGGGGCTATCTTAGACCCCATGGCTTCTCCTTTCTGCTGGTGGTAGATTTTCCCATTGAACTGAAAGAAGTTATTCTTTAATACTGCTTCTGTGAGTCTGCATACAGTATTAATCTTAGTCTCACTCAGGTTGGAGTGTCTGGTCAGGTACTGTCTGGTGAGGGTAGTCCTCTGGTGTGGGGGATGTTCGTGTAGAGAGCTTCGACATCCAAGGTGACCAAAAAATATTCCCCACTGTCCAGTCTGAGTTTGGAGATACCATTCAAGAATGCCCAAGAGTCATTAGTGTAGTATTTGCTGCTTTGAACAACTGAGTTGAAGATTTGGTCAACATACTGGGATATCTTCTCAGTTTTTGTCCTCCGGTTCGAGACCACATGGCGGAAAGTGGGTCATCAGGATTTTTGTGTACCTTGGGGATTCTGAAGAATTTCCCAAGACTGGGTTTTGTGACCAGCATAAAATCTTTTTCATCTTGTGTGATCTCGTCCCTGAGGTACAGTTCTAGTATGAGGTTGTCAATTTGTTTAAAATGTCATTGAGCCTGCTTGATGTTGATGTTCTTATAGACTTGATCATCAGTTAGTGATCTCTCAAGCATCACCACTGTCCCAGATCCCTTATCTGCCTTCATGATCCAGAGGGATTTGTCCTGGCTAAGCTCTTTCCAGGCTTGTCTTTCTTCTCTGTTCAGGTTGTGCCATCTTGCAGTGGGTTTATCAGAAAGGAGTTTCCTGATGTCCCTCTTGCAGGTTCTTGCAAAAAGGTTCAGCACGTTAGAGAGGGCCGGAGTGTACAGGCTTCCCAGAGTAAGTGGCCTGTCCTCATCATCTGAGCTTTCTTTGTTATCATCATCACGCTGTTGTAAGTTTGTTTGCAATTGTAATTTCCTCAGGTAGCACTTGAGGTCCAGGATAACATCTTCCGTGTTGGCTCTTTGTGCAGGGATGTACAAAAAGCATTTCCTCAGTATCTCATAGTGACTTTCCAAAGAAACTCATGTGGTCAAGTTGAAGATATCACCCAGACAAGAAAGCCTCCGGTCGACACTGGCAGGGGTTGGGATCTGGAGACTGGGTATGTGGTTGGAGGGGTCAGTCTCAGCCGAATCACCACTGCTTTCTGTTTGCTCTTCCTCTGCCCCTGTGATTAAAGTTCCCCCTTCTCCCCCCATTATTGTTGTTGTGGCCCCAGTCTCGATCATGACTTCCAGGTCTGAACCTGGTGTAAGTCTTGGTTCTGGTTGTGAGTCCAGCCGAAGATAAAAAAATGTTGCTGTTATCAATTGCGTTAATGTCGGGCTGGTTGCTTGGTGGCAGGGTCTGGCAGTCTCCTCCTTGGTTGGTCGCTTGTCTGATTTGTGCTGCCACTGTCTCCATGGTCCCATTCATTGACATCCGGTCTATTCCATGTCGGCTGATTTTGAAGTGGGGTTAGTGGACTTGATTGGTTTTGAAGCGGGGTTTGTGCCCTCTTATGCATAGTTGGGGAGTTGTTCTTGACTGGAGGATTTAGTATACGAAGGGATCCTTCCTCCTGGGTTGCATTGAGTTCATTAGTTAATCCTTGGGGTTCCAATATAAGCATTGAGCTGATTGTGGGATAGTCTCCTTGATTTCTCCATGGATTTCGGGAGAGTGTTGGCATAATTGGGTATGCATAACCATCCTCGTATTGTTTCATGTCCCTGAGTAATTTGCTTTTTTTACATTCAATCGTCACCACATGTCTAGTAATCCTGTGTGGTACATTCTCCCACACCTCTGCATTTTCATTTAAAGTGGAATCCCACTGGATATGTGTTTGTAGTTCATCTATTTGAGTCTTGTGGGTGGCCATGCTCTCAGTGTTGCTCTGGATAAGGGCCTTGATGGCCACTAGTCCAGAGTCATTATATATATTTACCAACTCTTTATATAACTGAGAGTTTGGAGAGGACTTGTTAGGGAATCTGTTGTATCTAAGACCTTGTGGGACTATATTCATCTCCAAGCACCTCTCCAAGTAGAAGTTGTCATGTTCTAGGTTTTTGTTGGTCTTGATCAATCTTTCAAACATAGTAATCAGGGACCTCATATTCTGTGAGCTCATTCTGCTTTGGGGATTATTAGTTTATACTCCAGTGCCTTGGAATACTGGAAGGGGTTTGTTTCCATCTGTGTAAGCAAAAAACCAAGGGCCTGTGTGGTCTGCTCTTCCCTCCTGGTTCTGTTGTCATATGTAGTAGCCTCAGGTTTGGTGTGGTCCAGGGGATCGGTGTGGTCCTGGGTGGCCCCTTCATTTGTTGGTGTTAAAAGTCTGTTGTTCAGGTTCGAGAAGAGGTCCTGTGCCATCTTGATCTCCTCGGATAATCTCGTAAGAACTGTTGTTGGATCCATCAGTGTACTGCTCATGGTTGCTTCTGTCATCATTTGGCTACTGGAGCCCAAGTTGTGTGTTTTGTTCTCTGCCATTCTGTCACATGGAGTAAAATTACAAGTGTTAAAAACCCCACTAAAGAATTAAGACAAATTTTACCAAATATGAACAAACTTCATGACACCAAAAACATTCAAAATGAACTGAAGAGAAATCACCGGAAACCCTTGTATTATTTAGTGCTTTTGTCTTCTTTATTATCAAGACTTCTTCAGAAAGGCTGTTTCATTATTAAAAGCAACCATTTTAGCATTATTTAAATACAATATTTTGAGATATTTATTTAAATTACCAACATAGTTTTTAACCAATAATACTGTGAGACCAGTGGTCCTGCATGGTACTGTGTGCATCTTCATTATCATTATAATAAAGAGGTGATTCAGTTACCGGTAGTCCTGCAAGGTGCTGTGTACATCTTCATTATAACATAATTTAATTCAGTTATCCAGAGGGGAACCTGTAGTGCCGTGTGTATACAAGGGTCATGTGCTTCCCATATACCTGAAACAGACACTCCTGATAGGTGTCATGTGTATACCCGGCAACCATGTGTACCACGTATGCACTGCGATACCCAACAATACACCAGTGGTTTAAACAAAGTCAACCCGTGAAGTCTATTGTTATTACCAAGAAAGATTCACTAGTGGGATGACCCAAAAATTAAAAGTGATTCTTTGAGGTAACTCTTGTCACGAAAGGTAGACATGGCTGGGTTCCTATGTGCATGCGGACTACAGCATGTGGAAGACTGAAGATACTTGGGTCATGGACAACGTACAAGATGGGTCCCAAGGAGTGGAGGGTGGGCAATGTGTGGTGGTGTGGTTGCTATGGGCAGCAACCAGAGAAGAGAAGGTTGCTGCATGGGTGAAGCTGGGGGGGGGGGGGCGCTGTGGATAAACAAAATATGGGTCAAGGAGAGAATGGGTTGGATGGGCCTATACTGATCGGCCTGCCTAGTGGGTTCATAGGTTCATAGGTTCATAGGTTGGTACTTGGCTATCGGCCCTAGGGCCTATACAAGTCTAGCCATAAAAATTCCCTGGCTATTTCTTCCCACACTATTTACTTCCCTGGACCCCTGTCTAGCAGGGTGACTAACATGATCCCCAGGGTGAATTTCCTTTCTCCCATCCAATCATCAAGGTTCCTTTTGAAGAGGGCCAAAGAGGTGCTCTGCTTGACATGTATGGGCAGTCTATTCCAAAGTCTGGGAAGTCTCTGGGTCAGGAACCTATCCCTCCAGCAGCATGTTTTTTTATTGTTCATAGGTTCATAGGTAGGTACTAGGCTATCTGTCCAAGGGCATTTATAAGACTAGCCAGAATGTGTTGGCTATCACCTCCCTTTTAGATTAGTTTCCTGTGCCTCTGTCCAGCAGGGTGACTGAAATGATCCCAGGGGTAAATTTACGATTTCCCATCCACTCGTCAAGATTTCTCTTGAAGAGAGTCAGTGAGGGGCTTTGTCTAATGTAGATTGGGATTCTATCCCAGAGCGAGGGAAGTCTCTGGGACAGGAATCTATCCCTACAGAAGGTCCTATTTATTGTTGTGCTGAGGTTTAAATCCCTAGAGCGTGTGGCTCTAAGAGATTTGGTTTTCTTGTGGTGGAGCATGTCCATTAATTCTGGGTTAGACATGGCCTTGTACATCAGGCAGAGATCACCTCTGAGTAGGCGGTAAGCAACCAAGTAGAGCTGGAGTTTCTTTAGTCGAGCTGCATAGGGCATCTGTTTGAGGCCCACGATTCTCTTGGTGAGGTACTTCTGTGGTCTTTCCAGCTGTTGCTGGTGTCATGTAAGGTACATCCCAAATAGGGCACTGTACTCTATTATGGGCCTGATGAGCGATGAGTAGAGGGGCATAATAACCTCTCTTGATCTAGATGTGAACCCTTTTGTGATTAGGTGGGCTACATAGAAGGATTTTCTAACCACTTTGGCAATGTGATTATCAAAGGAGAGGTTGCTATCTACTTGGGTCCCCAGATCCCTAATTACATCTTCTGTACTTAGTGGATTACCACCTATGTGGTAGTTTGTGGGCACTTTGTTTTTCCCAAAGGGGATGACTATGCACTTTTTGGCATTTAGCTTGAGGCCATGATTCTGACACCAGGTATTCATCTCCATGAGACCCTTCTGGAGGATGTCTGTGTCAGCTGAAGAGTTGATTATGGCCCCCAGTTTGCAATCATCTGCGAACTTGGTCAGCCATAGTCCTCCCGTGCTTGCCTGTACCTCAGAGAAGTATATACCGAGCAGGAGGGGTCCCAAGACTTAGCCCTGTGGGATGCCACTTGTAACCGGTTTAGAGTCGGACATAGCACCCACAACTCTGACCATGTGAGTTCTATCCATGAGCCAGTTGGCAACCCATCTCGTGACATAGGGGTTAATGTTCAAGCTGGTAAGCTTATCTATAATGCTAGAGTGGGGAGTGGTGTCAAAGGCCTTTGCGAGGTCCAGGTAGGCTGTGTAGACCACCTTTCCCTCATCTATGGCCTTGGTAACTGTTTCAAAGAAGTCAACTAGGTTTAGGAGGCAAGATCTGTCTTTAACAAAGCCGAATTGGGTAGGGTCCAGTGTCTGGAGGTTCCCAATGTCTCTGTTAATGAGTTCCATGATGATGCACTCCATAGCTTTGCAGACCAAGCTAGTCAGGCTTATAGAGTGATAGTTCCCAGGATCCGTTGTGGCACCACCTTTGTGGAGCAGGATAGCTGTTGCTGTATGCCATTCTTTGGGTACATAGCCTGCGGTAAGGCTGAGTTTGTACAGTGAATTCAGGTGAGGGGTTAATTCATTTTGGAGCTTGTGTAAGACACAGCCTGGGATACCATCCAGTCCCATTGATGCTGTGTTTTTGGCTTTGGAAAGGGCTGTTTTCACCTGTGTGTCTGTGATATCTGGGGCTATGCATTCTTCTGGGATGGACATAGCCCCTTTTGGGGGTAGGGGGGTTAAAGTTTGCACTGAACCTGTCAGCCAGGATGTTGGCAATGTCAGTTGGTTCAGTGTATTTTTTGCCATTTTGCACTAGCTCAGAGCAGATCTGAGAGTTGCCACCTAGATTCTTGACATAGCTAAAGAAGGCTTTGTGATTATCTTTAGAGTCTTTGGCAATTTTTCTTTTGAAGCTGGCCTTGGATGATTTTATGAGGGATTGTAGTTTCTTGCTGATACTGATCAGGGATGCCTTCCCTTTTTGGGATTTTGCTCTATCATGTAATAGGTTCCTCCTTCTGTTGTATAGCTTATTTATGGCTGGGGTCCACCAGACTGGTTTCCTTTTTTTGGAGGAGTGAGTCTTGGTTTTACTTGGGATGGCTCGATCCATGCATTCCTGTAGGTGCTCATAGAGTGCATTTGTAAAGGATTCTGTGGTTTGGGCAGCATTATCCTTTAGCAAGGGGGCTTTGAAACTTTCCACCTCGGTCTTGAGAAGTGTAAAGTTTGCTTTTGAAAAGTTTTCCACAGTGGTTTCCTTGACTGGGGGTGGGGTCGGGATGTGGATGTCCATTGTGATTAGTTTATGGTCTGATCTTACCAGCGATGGGTTTACCTCTGGTGTGGAACATTGGTCCCCCATGTTGGTGATGATCAGGTCCAGTATGTTGTCACCTCTTGCAGGAGTGGTGACCAGTTGTTCCAGGGTATTTGAGTTTATAAACTCTAGGAAGCGTTGGGCAAAGAAGTTAGTACTTGAGTAGTTTTCCCAGTCAATGTTTGGGTAGTTGAAATCAATCATGGTGTTAGGTAAGACCTTCATATTTTCCAGTGCTCTCAGGAATGCTGAGTGGGGGTCCTGAGACAAGGTGGGTGATCTATAGCAAGCAACAATCTGAAAAGCAGATGCACATGGATGGTCTCCAAGGCTTCGTGCTGTGCCACTAACCTGGAGGTGTGGGTATCCTTGATGAATATGGATACACCCCAGCCTTTTGTATTTCGGTCTGGGTTCTGGGGCCGAAAGGTATGGTATGAGTTATAGCCTGGTAGTGCTGGGGTGCTCTCTGGAGCCTTGAACCAGGTTTCTGTTACTGCACAGATATCGATTCTCTCTATACTGTGGAGTGCCTCGAGTGCGTTTGAGGTTTAGACTTCTGGCATTGAGTAGCATTACCCTCAGTTTTTGGTTTCTTGTGTTGTTTACGGAGGTGGGTTTGTCTTTTTAGCCTTGCCTATAAAAGGCACTATGGGGGCAGCAAGAGCCTTGGCCAGTATTCAAAAGCCAAAGGGTGACAGGTGCAAGCCGTCTCTGGCAAAGCAATGTGGCTTGTCGAGCATGTCATCCCAGGCTGACAGACGCTGGATCCCCTTTGAATGACACCAAAAGCTTAGCCAATTGTTAAAATTGATCATTTTATTTTTATACTGTGGCATCATTCTTGGTGAGGGCAAGATGCTACTCAGGGTCAGGGTCATACCGGCCTAGGCTACATGATTAGAGAGCTCCTCTATATCTCTTTTCATGTAGTCCAGGGAGGTATGTCTCAGGTCATTCACACCAACATGGACAATGACATATTTGTACCTGTTTTGGAGTGACCTGAGGTCTTGTGTTATGTGGCGGATTCTGGCACCCGACAGGCAGCTTACAGTAACCTTAGCCTTGTTCAGTCTAGTGAGTGGGACGTCAGTGTGCCTGACAATAGAGTCACCTATTACTAGTGTATTGGGTATCTTATTTAGCCTTAAGGGCTGTGATTGCATGGCACACTGACTTTGTGAAGTATGTAATACGTGGTTATTGTTGGGGGGTGGAGGTTATTTCGATGTCTGCTTTGGAGGTCTCTGCTGCTTTGCCAGATTTTTATTTACAGCCTCCGAGTATGTTTTTGTGTATTTATGTGTGTTATTTGCGGTGGTGGTGCTGCGGTATCGCTGTCACCTCACAGAAAGACGTTGTCCTGTTCGATTCTCAGCTAAAGCGTCTTCTGTGTGGAGACATGAGTGAATGGGCATACCTTCGTTGAAGGTTGTGCATCAGGGCTGGCAACTCGGCATGTAAAAATCTACTGCCAATCATTAGCAGACTGGAGTTCCGCTGTGGCGACCCCTAACCAGGAAAAGCCCAAAGACACAACAACAACAACAACAACAACATTTGCTGGTGCAGATATGACTGATCTATGTAAGACTGGTAGTGTGGTGCAAGTGTTTCCCTTCTCCTCATGACTGACTGTTCCAGTCTTGGGTTGAGAGAGCTTGGCCTCCAGTTTGGCTGTATAGTTGCATCTCTCACATACATTTGTGTTGGTTGGAAGGAGGAGAGGGTTGTCTGTGTACATGAGACAATTGTAACATTGCCTCAAGATGCCCAGATTCACCAGCTGGACTGGAGAGTACACCTGAAACTGCCCTTTGGACATGCCTGAACAGATAAAGTGAACTGTTTTACTGAATGTCCGGTAGGGATGAACAGAGAGCTTTGTACTTCTGTATAGTATAGGGGGTTGTAGTGCTAGCGTTGATTAGTGCTTAGTAAGAGATTTGAGCAAGTCCTGGACTGTAAAAGGAATGGTTGAAAGTTTGACTAGTTCCAAGGGAAAAATTGAACAGTAGACTTCATGGAGCCGGGAATAGTTTAACCCTAGCTAACCAGCACTGCCCGACGCGCAAAACCGGGCAAATGCGGGTTTTATAGCAGGGAGATGAAAGAGATAGAAATTAGCCCAAAATGACCAATAAACTACTAGTTGCTGGGCTGAGATCACTCGTCCAGGGACAGATAGGCTGCTCAAAGCTCCCCACTCTCACTGGTGAACAGAGAAACTTCCTTCTATCCAAGTAAGGTATGGCAACACAGGAACTTGTACCACAGCCCTGAATTCAGCATAACCTGAAAACTGGACTAGACTAGCTTATAAAGGCAGGAAACAAGAATATTTTTTTTGTTTTTTCACAAAAAATACAGTAACTTTACAATAAAACACTTTAAATGCACAGAGAAGGCTAGCGCACTTGAGTGTGTAGCCTACATGATTTAAACACACAAATGACTAAAAATGACTTTAACAAGTGCAAGCAGAAAAATAAGTACAATTTGCAGCACAAATAAGCTTTTTTAAAACACAAAAATGATAGAAAATCGCGTTTAGGTGAAATTAGCAAACAACAGCAAGAAAATGTGATGATAAGATTTAGATCCCTGGAGCATGTGGCTCTGAGGGATTGGGATTTCTTTAAGTGTAGCATGTCCAACAGCTCTGGGTTTGACATGGCCTTGTATGTTAAGCAGAGATCACCTCGGAGTAGACGATATGCGACAGAGTATAGCTGGAGTTTTTTAAGGTGGTCAGCGTAGGGCATCTGCTTTAGGCCTGTGATTCTTTTAGTGAGGTATTTCTGAGGCCTTTCCAATTATTGCAGACGTCTTGAGAGGTACATACCAAATGGAGCATTGTATTCTACAATGGGTCTAATGAGGGATGAGTACAGTGGGACAATGACCTCCTTTTTTGTGGATGAAAAGCCCTTAGTGATTGAGGTGTGCCACATATAAGGATTTCCTGACTGTTGTGGTGATGTGCTTATTGAAGGTGAGACCACTGTCCACCTGTGTCCCTAAGTCTCTTATCGCACTTTCAGTGTTTAGTGTACTGCCACCTATGTGATAATTCATGGGTACATGTTTTTTCCCAAAGGGGATAGCTAGACATTTCTTGGCACTGAGCTTGAGCCCATGGCTCTGGCACCAAGCATCTGTTTCTGTAAGGCCCTTTTGTAGAGTTTCCACATCATTTGGGGATTCAATAATGGCTCCCAGTTTGCAGTCATCTGCGAACTTTGTTAGCCAGAGTCCCTTAGTGTTGGCCTGTACCGCAGAGAAGTAGATGCCAAACAAGAGAGGTCCCAGGACTGAACCCTGAGGTACTCCACTTGTCACTTGTCTGGAGCTGGATTTGGAGTCAGCTACTTTTACAGTGTGGGTTCTGTCAGCAAGCCAGTTGGCAACCCATCGAGTGATGTAGGGATTAATGCCCAGCTTAGTAAGTTTATCTATGATTCCAGAGTGGGGGATGGTGTCAAAGGCCTTGGTGAGGTCCAGATAGGCTGTGTGGACTGCCTTACCCTTGTCCATGGCTCTGGAGACTAATTCGAAGAAGTCAATAAGGTTCAGGAGACAAGATCGGCCCTTCACGAACCCAAACTTGGTGGAGTCCAGTGTTTTAAGGTTGCCAGTGTCTTTGTTTATAAGTTCCATGATAATACATTCCATGGCCTTGCAGATCAGGCTCATCAGACTGATGGGGCGGTAGTTCCCAGGATCCAAGGTGGATCCCCCCTTGTGGAGTGGGATAACTGTAGCAGTGTGCCACTCAGTGGGCAAGAAGCCTGAGGTGAGGCTTTGATTAAACATGACACTTAGGTGAGGTGCCAGTTCATTTTTTAGTTCATGTAGTGCACAGCCCGGGATGTCATCTGGTCCCATGGATGCTGTATTCTTAGCTTTGGAGAGTCCGTTTTTTACCTGTGTGGCTGTTATAACCAGAATTTGGCAATCTTCCAGTATTGAGTTGGGCCATTTAGGGGGTGAGAGGGGGTGAAGTTGGCACTGAATCAATCTGCCAGGATACTGGCAATATCCTTGGGATCAGTATATTTAATGCCATTCTATTGTAGCTCTGACCAGATCTGAGCATTGCCATTTAGATTTTTGACATATTATAGAATGCCTTGTGGTTGTCTTTGGAATCTTTGGCAATTTTATTTTTGTAAGTAGCTTTGGAGGATTTTATGAGGGATCTCAGCTTCTTACTGAGGTTGGTAAGGGAGTTTTTTGCATCCTGGGATTTTCCTCTTTTCTGCAACAGTTTTTTCCTTTTGTTGTAAAGTTTGTTTATGGTAGGGGACCACCACATTGGCTTCCTTTTTTTTGGAGGAGAGCATATTGGTTCTATTTGGGATGGCACGATTCATGCATGAGTGGATGTGCTCATACAGTGCTTTAGTGTAGGACTCAGCAGTCGAACTTTCAGTTCCCGTCTGCATGGGTGTCATGAAGTTTGTAAATTCTGATTTGAGCAGCATAAAGTTGGCCTTGGAGAAGTTTTTTATGGAAGTTTCCTTACTGGGGGGTGAGGGTGGGATGTGGAAGTTAAGGGTGATTAGCTTATGGTCTGATCTGACCAATGAGGGGGTGACCATATGTGTGGAGCATTGATTTCCCATGTTGGTAATGACCAGGTCTAGGATATTGGAGCCCCTGGTTGGACTATGGATTAGTTGATCCAGGGCATTGGAATTTATAAATTCCAAGAACCATTGGGCAAAGGTGTTGGTGCGCGAGTAGTTTTCCAGTTAATGGCAGGGTAGTTGAAATCACCCAATATTAGGGTGTTTGGTTGTATATTAATATTTTCAGGTATGTTTAGAAAGGTGTAGTGAGAATCTTGGGGCATGGTGTGGGATCTGTAGCAAGCTACAATTTGGAGTGCAGTCTTACCTAGTGTTAGTTGCACCGGGAGAATTTCAGATGCATTGTGTTGGGCAACTAACCTGGTGGTGTGAATATTCTTGGTTAATATGGACACTCCTCCACCTTTAGTGTTTTGATCCTGGTTTGGTAGCCAAAAAGTGTTGTAAGAGTTGTAGCCTGGTATTGCAGAGATGCTCTCTTCAGCCTTGAACCAGGTCTCAGTTACTGCACAGATATCGATGTTCTCCATTTTTAGGAGTGCCTCGAGAGAGTGTATTTTGAGGTTTAGACTTCTAGCATTGAGTACCATTACCTTCAGATTTTGCATGCTTGTACCTGTTACGGTGGTGGTTTTGTCCTTTGAACTTTGCCTAAAAAAGGCACTATAGGGGTGACAAGAGCCTTAGCCAGTATCCTGAATCCCAGGGGCGACAGGTGCAGACCATCTCTGGCAAAGCATCGTGGTCTGTCGATCATGTCGTCCCAGGCAGACAGATACTGGATCCCCTTTGAATGACACCAGAAGCTTAGCCAATTGTTGAAGTTAATCATTTTGTCCTTATATTGTAGTATCACTCTGGGCGAAGGCAGGATGCTACTCAGGGCCTGGGTCATACCTGCCTGGGCCACATGATCCGAGAGCTCTTCTATGTCTCTTTTCATGTAGTCAAGGGAGTCATTCACTCCAACATGGACAATGACAGAGTCATATTTGTACTTGTTGTGGAGTGACTTGAGTGCATGAGTTATGTGGCAGATCCTGGCACCCGACTGGCAGCTCACTGTAATTTTCTCCTTGTTCAGCCTGGTGAGTGGGACATCAGTGTGCCTGACTATAGAGTCACCTATGACTAAAGTGTTAGGTACATTGTCTTGTCTTAGGGGCTGTTGCTGGGTGGCACACTGGTGTTGTGAGCTATGTGACACTTTGGTTGTGATTGATGTTTGTTTGCGTTTCAGTTTCGGAGGTCCTTGTTGCTTGGGCAGGTTATAGTTAAGGGCCTCCGCATATGTGGATTTAGTGTTGCTATATGTGGCTGTTGGTGGTGAGAGTTTAGAAGGGCTATGTGTTGCTTGAGGTGTAGTGCAGGTGTTAACCTTCTCCTCTTGACTGTCTAGCACAATCTTGGGTGGAGAGAGCGTTGCTTCCAGTTTGGCTATGTAAGTGCATCTCTCACAGGTTGTAGTGTCAGGTGGTAGGAGGAGAGGGTTGTCTGTGTACATGAGGCAATTGCTGCATTGCCCCAATATGCCCAGATTCACCAGGTGGACAGGAGAAAATCAATGGAAGCTGACCCTTGGACATGCCTGGTTTGGTGCTTTTTTTTTAAAGTACAGGAGCTGTTTTCCCTTACCTTAGCAAGGTACTTTGCAATTATAGGCTGTTTAGTACCTACGATTAATTTCTCCTTATTAATAAGGAGAGTTGAGTGCTTGTATCAGTTTAAGGCTTCCTAGTGCTTTCCAGCAGGTATTAGAGCAAGTGCTAGTCACAGGGATGCTTAAAGGTAAGATGAAAAAAAATGGTTTATCCTAAACACTGCAGTGTGCACTAGAGAAGTTAGATGTGAAAGCACGTAACTTAAGTTTTAACTGCCTAAAAAGTTACGTTTTAGTGGAGAGTCACTATTTTTAAAACAGCAAGATAGATTGAAAGGGTTACTTTTGTATTCCGGTACTATGGAATACAGTAGAATGGCCAATAAATTTAAATAGTTGAAGGGGAGTGATTTCACAAAATGATAATTTTGTGCTTACTCACACAAGCCAGTGAAAGAAGAGAGGAAATGAGATATATGGTCAAATTAACATAAGAGGCAGGCAGCTAGAAAGACAGTGGTATTTAAGAACATGGCAGTGACAGGGTGGGGGTGGAGAAAAATTTCTGCCTGATTCACAAGAAACAGAGCTGTGGTGTCTTTTGAAGTTTTAATATGCAGTTAAAAGCAGAACACAAGCAAAACACAAGGTAAAGAAAACAAATCACAGCACTCAAAATATAAAAAGGCAATAAACCAATACAAAATACAACAAATAAAAAGCAAAACCAACCTTTCCCTCACAGCAAAGTGCAGCAGAGTCTGGGTGAGCCTTTCCAATAAAGCGTGGGGAAGAGAAAAAAAAAACATCTCTAATGCACCCTGTGTCAGGTCACATTTCAAGCAATGACAGATACTGTATGACTACCTTCTGATTAGATCAAGACCAGTTACATTTCAAAACAGGGAAGCACACGATCCTTGTATAAACACGGCACTACAGGTTCCCCTCTGGATAACTGAATTAAATTATGTTATAATGAAGATGCACACAGCACCTTGCAGGACCACTAGTAACTGAATCACCTCTTTATTATAATGATATTAAAGATGCACACAGTACCTTGCAGGACCACTGGTCTCACAGTATTGTTGGTTAAGAACTATGTTGGTAATTTAAATAAACAGCTCGAAATATTGTATTTAAACAATGCGAAAATGGTTGCTTTTAATAATGAAACATGTCTTTCTGAAGAAGTCTTGATTATAAAGAAGACAAAAGCGCTAAATACTACAAGAGTTTCCAGTGTTTTCTCTTCAGTTTATTTTGAATGCTTTTGTGTCACAAAGTTTGTTCATATTTGGTGAAAGTTGTCTTCATTTTTTAGTGTGGTTTTTAACACACACACACACACACACACACACACACACACACACACACACACACACACACATATATAATATATATATATATATATATATATATATATATATATATATATATATATATATATATATATATACATATATACACACACACACACACACACACACACACACACACACACACACACACACACGCATCTATATATATGGGTAAAAAGTTCACACAGACAAACCGTTTAGTAAAAATTGCAAGAAAAACCTAGCCAAGCTAGAGTTTTCACTGTGTTGCACCTTAAACCCATGCCATATTTGCAAATGAATCTTTGAGGACAGCATGTTTTTCAGCTGCATGGCTTCTGAATATCTATGGCTTTTATTTTTAGTTTTTAAATCTTCATGCTTACATTCAGACCAATAAAGACAAACCCCACTATGGGTTACTTATAAACTAGGCATAGATTGCCTCTCGGTAACCTCCAGGAGATGGAGTACAGAGATAGAACATTAAGATTATCTGTGTAAGACAAGGTAGTATTTATACCCTCAATTGTCCTGGTGATTAACCTTAGAGGGCACCACAGCTGTTGCAAGTGTCTGGTTATTTGCAAGCCAAAGGGGCATTGTACTCAGTGATGGTTCCGATAAGGGCTTAGTAGAGTGGTATTATTACCTTCTTGTACCTGGATGCCATACGCTTGCTTATGAGTGGGTAACAGAATTACTTTTTTACTATCTTGGATACATGTTGGTCAAGGCACAACTTTACTGTCTATATATCTTCCCAGATCCATAATTATTGGGTCAACTCTTAGGAGTATTTTAAAGATGAATTAATTAGTTTGGGTGGATGATTTCCTAAGGGGCACTATAATGCATTACTTTGCACTGAGTTTTAATTCATGGCTTTCACAACAGTCATCTGTGTAGACCCCCTTGTAAGATGTTGGTGTTGTGGGGGAATTGACGATAACATGGGTTTTCGACTAAGGGATGCCAGAAATTTATTTATTTTAACGGAGTTTATTTTTTAATGTTTAATTTTAAAATTTTTAGATGTAAATTCAAATACATTAGAATTAAGGATGACACTTAGTTAGATTAAATCACAGGTTAATATAGGTTTAGTTTGTACCTATTATTATTGTTAAATAGGTGATGTGTTCAAGAACATCATTGGATGGATGTATTTAGTTGTATGATGATCTGTATTTTGATTTGATGATGATGTCGAATGCTGATTGGATGAGGGATGGATGCATGTAGCCGATGCTATATGATTAAACTAGCATTTTTATTGGCCATTTTTTGAAGGTGTGTATTAATTGATGTACTTTTATTGGTCAATGGTTTTTTAAAAGGAATGTTTTTTTTGAAAATGTTTTATCTGATGAAGTTCCGTTGGTTACGGGACAAAATTCTGTATGTGTGAATAAAAGAATATATTTTTTTACTTTACCAGTGGTTTGTAACTTTAATATTTCCAGCTCAATTTTGGTGTATTTTATCCTATCCCTGGAGGAATTTATTGTGCTTGCAATTGTGGTTTATTTGTGGTTTACAGTATTGTTTGATTTGCTGGGAATTGATGATAGCTCCCAATTTACAGTAATTTGCAAACTTGGTGAACCAGAGGCCTTTGGCATTAGCCTTCATTTCTGAGAAGTAGCTGCCAAACAGGCGCAGTTCCAAAAAAGAGCCCTGGGGTATACCGCTGGTGACCGGTCTCTTGGTGGAGGTAGTTTCATTGATCCCGACTTTTCTTGGGAACTATTTGTGAGCCAGATGTCAATCTAGAGAGTTATGAAGGGATTATGCCTAGTTCTGAGAGTTTGTCAACAGTATCTGAGTGGGATGTTGTATTGAACACCTTGGCCAGTCAAAGTAGGTGGCATGTTCCATGTGTGTGTGTGGGGAGGGGGTGATAATACACAACTATCTGAATTGCTGATTCTCCATAGATCTCAGTGTCTTCAGGATTTAACTTTGTTCTGAGGTGCAATGAGATAAAAACTGATTGTAGGAAGCCATGGTAAAGGGAATGAAGCCCATTGCATATAATCACACTCCAGAAACAAACATGCACACACAGATCATGTTTTTTTCCATTAAATCCAAAGCTGTGATGTTGCCTGTCATGATTTTTGATTGTTGTTAAATCAGATGAAACCTCTGTAGCTTATCGAACAGAGGGGAAGTTATGCTGATTCCTTGGGTCAGGTGATCTTATTCTTCTCTGTTTTTAGTTTCTGTGGTTTATAGCAAACAATGAAGGAATGCAGAACTAAGCAGCGCACTTTTTTACAGACTAAATGTTTGAAGAGTCAGTCTAAAAAGGAACTATGACTCCAGTTGCAGATCACCTTCAGAAGAACTGCACACTAAATATACTGCACTCTTTCTTAGCTTTCATGACAGGTTTAAGACATAATGTATGCTACAGTGATGCAAACTGCACTGAGAGGTAGAAACCATCAAATTGATGACTACAGAGTACAAATGCATTTCCTACACACTCATTATTTTCTGAACTTGCATTTAATAAGTCAATAATGTGCAATAAAAGTGCTGACCATATGTTTAAATATTTCAGGTTCCAGTGATTTGTCATAAGAATTATTGAGCCACTAAAACATCATGTTCAACAGCCTGCCAGTGAAATACTGAGAAATCAATACTGCATATGCCTTGGGATCTCCTAAAAGTTAATTGAGGCCAGAAAAATTGAAAATGCATAAAAAATGCCTTAAGGACTTAGTGAATGAATATATACATATGCTCTGTAGATTGCAGTTAAAAGACTTTGTACTCATCTACAGCACATGCAAACAGGCTTGTTTAACTATTACAGAACACCTGAACAGTATTTGGCAGAGGGAATGCCCCAGAATGCAGTACCAGAATATTGTGATACACACTGGTAAGGTTTATGCAGTTAGTTACTTACATGTGCCAAATCACATAAAACAGTTATGAACCTGAAAGTGGCATAAATTCAGAAACCACCTAAATTAAAGTGAGTCTATTAAGCAGACAGGCTTAAGACTATGACCTGCTAATGAACGTCATCATGAGTCTAATTCTCACAGTCCCCATTTCCCTAGAGCGTGACTCTGAATGAAGTACTTAATGAGACAATGTTCCTGGGTCAGATCTGAAAATGGGCATATGTACCTAGTGGGTTTACTATATTACAAATGATAAAATTTAAGAATAGGCTGTACTGTATGGCTTTGCAAAATGTCCCTTAGTATCATTCACATACTTTTTTAAATACTTTTATTGAATTATCATTTGTCACATAGGCAAACTTACATTTATATAAACATAGTCAAGCCATATTAGCAAGTTCACATTTATAAACATTATAATTCACAGAGATATATATATCATATAATCTACCTCACATAATCTGAATTACATAAATGATTCAATTCTTGCTTTCTCTTACACCTAATTCCTCCTACAAAACATTTTTCTGCATGTATTTTCCCAAGATTTTCATTTTATCTATGTAATTTACTCCTACCCTTTTCTAAAGATCCTACTTTCTGTTCTTTTATATCTATTACAATATTCCCTTCTTCAGGTATAATTGGTTTGGATTTTGATTTCCATTTTCTAGTGATTGCTGTTTTTGCAGCCACCAGAATTAAACTTAAAAAGGCCTTACTATATTCTTCATAAAAAAATATGTCATCACCCATCCAATCATCCGGACTAGTTTGAAAGGTTGCTATGGAAGTAATCTGCTTGATTGGTAAGGGCAGCCTATTCCAGAAAATGATATACTTTGCTTTAGGTATGTATTATGCCAGCTGGTTAATGTGACACTATAGGTTTAAGTCTCTAGTATGAGTTTTTGCTTTACCACTTGTTCTAGTTAAATGAAGAAGTTCAAAGAGTACACTGGGTCATTCATAACATGGCAAGCAAACAGCGATCACCCCTCAGGAGTCTACATAATACTGAGCAGAGCAACAGAGCTTTTAGTCTAGCACAGTAACTAAGTGTACTAAGACCTGATATCTTTTTAATGAGGAAACACCAAGGTCTCTCAAGCTGATTTAGGTGCTTGGTGAAGTGCATGCCAAAATATGCATTACATTCAATGATGGGACTAATAAAAGATGATTGACGTGGGATTAAACTTCTTTGCAGCTTGACTAGATGCATTGAAGGCTAAATCATGCACGTTAGAAAGATTTTCTAACTAACAGAGAGACACGGTGGTCAAAAGAGAGTCTGCTATCAACATATCAGCACAAGTCATTGTGACCGTGCCAAAGGTAAGTGGAATGCTATCTATAAGCAACAGTGATGACAGATTTACCAAAAACAAAAAAAATGACTATTACACCAAGCATTTGTTTGGTCTAGCCCTTGCTGGACAATTTGAGTATCAGAATGGTATTTGAGAACTGCCCCCACTTTTTAATCTTCAGCAAACTTGGTTAGCCAAAATCATTTAATATTGGTTTTTAATTCACAGAAATATATACCAAAAAAGAGAGTACTAGGGACTGAGCCTTGATGGTCACTACTAGTGACATTTTTCTGCCTAGAACAAATATCCCGTCCTTAACAGTATGGCTTCTGCCAGACAGCCAATTAGCAATCCATTGAGCTATGTATAGGCTAATGCTGAGCTGGGTGAGTTTATCAATAACCTCATCATGGGGGTAGTGTCAATGTTTTGGCAAGGTCTAGACAAGCAGTGTGGATTAAATGCCCCTTACCAATGGCTTCAGTAATCCTTTCAAAAAAACAATAAATGTAAAACAGAGGCCACATTTCCAATTCACTAAGCAGGCACATTCTGCTGTTTACAAAGCCAAACTGGTCTATATTCAGGGATAACAAGTTACTAAATCATTATTTATGTGTTCATCTATAGTATGCTCCACAGCCTTGGAAATAATACTAGTGAGACTATTAGGCCTATAATTTCCAGGGTCAGTAGAGGGACCACTTTCATGTAAGGGCACTACAACTGCCATTCTAAACTTCTTGTCTTCATGGATATAACCAGTGGAGAAACTGAGGCTGAAGAGTTGATGGCGGGGTTTTGCTAACTGTGACTTTACACAGACATCCAGGGATATTTTCAGGACCATACAGGTAGTGTTACAAATTTTGGAAGATGGCAAAAGAACTTGGTCCAAATTGATCTCAGGAGGGGAGTGTGACAAGAGTGAAGGAAGAAAATTTGTCCACAAAAATATTAACAATGTCCTTGGGGTCAGAGAAGACAGCACCATTAGAGATTAATTGTGTACAGAATTGTATGTTACTTCTAATTGCCTAATATAAATGAAGAAGGCATTATGATTATCTTTTGAATTAGTTGCAATCCTAACTTCATAGTTGGCTTTAAATTTCCTAATGGTACTTTTGAGAATGTTACCAATTTTAAATTCCTTTTATGATGATGAAGTGGATATCTTTTAATGATGGCCAGGATTTTTTTATATAGTTTATTGATGTCATAGTTCTACTGTATGGGTGTGGTACTAAATTATCCATTATATTTACCCCAGACTGGTTTATACACTGTAGACAAAAGAAGTTACTGACATCCTCCAAAAATATCCCACACTACCTAAAATAATTAGGCTTAATCCAGATTGGTTTATGCAATTCGCACAAAAGAAGATGCTGACATCCTCCAAAAATATCCTACACTACCTTTAATAACACAGTTAAACTTATATCTTCTTTCAGTTTAACTTAAAACTACTGGAACAGAAAATAAAAACAATAAAGGTAAACACAGACCAAATTTTCCATTCGCTCTGACGTAAAAATTGCAAGATGCTCTACTAAAAGTTTGAAATGCTACACTTCAAAACAGAGAATTGTGAAAGTCACTGTTACAACATTCGAAGCGTTTTTTTGCAGATGGCAAACCCCTTGGAACTCCACTCCCTAATTTGAGTTTGCTGTATCTCAGAAAAAGGGGAGTTCTTCAAGATGCACAAGATACAGCAGTTCAATATACATAGCATATATTTTCTCTAATTGTGATTAATGTAATAAAGTTCTTCTGAGGACTGCACATACAAGGACAAACCATACTGCATACACAAAAAGAGACAATGACATCACCAAAACATTTCAGTTCTCATTAAACAATCTTGAAATCCAAAGTCATGTTTAGTTTAGTTAAGCATTACTGGTAAAACAAGTAATTTGAAACACAGTAATTTTCTATTTACTAAAATGCTACAAAACAGATTATTTTTACAAAATGCAGACACAAAATCCAAATATACATCTTCCCAAAAATCAATATCTGCATTCTAAATAACTTCCTAGAAATAAAACTTATTTTACAAAAATCAAAAATAAAGAAAAATGTTAAAGAAAAACTCAGATCTAATCAAGCAAGAAATAGCACTACCGGCAAGAACTCAAAACAAATACATAAATTAACAAAAAATATAACTAGGCAAAACAAACAAATCCTAACATAAATGTCACCACACAGCCTGAATTCATCAAATGAACTACCACTTCAAAAAGAAAGCATTAACATTTACTTCAGCAACCACAGTAAAAATTATTCAAAATCAAAAGACTTTCTATTCATAAAATCATATAAAAAGCATAAATTTGTAGTTGGCAAAGAATTAGGCTTTCAATAAAGTCAGCTGAAGCCAGTGGAAAACACAATTCTAACATAAAAGAAAAAATGAATAAATGAAATACATGAGAGTATACCTCGTTTGATACATGAAATGTCTAGTACTGTTGGACTAGGGAATTTAGTTCATGACTTCATGAAACATATTCTCTAAACTTACAGTACAAGATATCAAGATATTTTTGTATTATATATGAGACCCACATATTTTACAGACACATAAAACACAAGCATGATTTTACACAGTACTTATCAGCTGTCCAGATTTTTCTAGAATGTCCAGATTTTGGTTTATATTTTTAGTTTATTCCTCATCAAATTTGTGATTTTCTGACAATTTATTGAGGACTGAACTCATAAAATAATGACAGACATTTCAGTTTCAGACTTCATATCCTTCAGAAAACGCATGCTAATGCAAAATCTTTTACACTAGCAACTTTCTAAGTTTATAACAGTAATATTAAAAATCTGTCCCGATTTCTGGTTCTTTCTCACTCATTTTATAAAGCTGTGCCCAGATTTCTAGTGGTAAGAGGTTGAGAGGATACTACTATGAAACACTGATGTCCTGAAAGGCGACATTCCAAAAGAATGAAAAAAATGCCCAAAAGTAAAAAGGGTGGAAAATTCCATTTCTCTTGTTTTGTGAAAATGGGCAAGTCCTCTGCAGCCCCCAACTATATATAGGTATATGTATGAATAAATATTTATAAATAAACACAAACACACACACACACACACACACACACACACACACACACACACACACACACACACACACGCGCGCGCACACACACACCTATGACTATATATAGACAGATAACTATAAATATATATATATATAGTTATTTATTTAATATAGGAAAGTATAGATACAGACAGTTAAAATACAGACTTGCATTTGTGTGAGCGCACACAGATAAATGGATAGCTTGATAGGCAGAAAGATAAATAGAGAGATCGATTTATTGTCACATCCGTGCTTTGCAAAGTGGGTAGTGTAATTTTAAAAATGAGCAACTTCTGTTTGCAAAATTCTCACAGTGCTCCAGTCAGTACATCGATTGTATTAGTCAGTTAATAAGAAGTCAATTGTCAAAGACTGCTTGCATAAAAGGAGGCTGTCAAACAAAAGCAAGGGCAAACCAGTAAGATGGTTCTTCATTTGGTTCATCATGGGTCACAGGAGATGCTTTGACTTTAGATTCATGCAGGTGGCTGACCCAGTATGTCCTTATTGGGTCATTAGCATATATCTCATGGTCACACTGCAGGAGGTCTAAGGTATTGCACAGTGAAGAGAACAGCTTTAATCGTAAAAACTACAAGAAATACCTAAGTGGTTTGTCTGCAGATATAGATCATGGTCAAATGGGGTCCTAGGCAGGATAATGGACCAGGCCCCCTCGCCCAGCCATGCCAAATATCCCATTACTTACCTGTCTCTCCACAGTTACGATAAACATTGTTCAATCCTGTTTGTTTGTACACTATTGTCTTCATGTTGGCCACTGATATTTGGATTTAATTTAAAACTTTTCAAAATTTACTGTAAAAACACCAATAATCATTTATTAAACAAAACATTCTCACATTAAAAAGGAGTTAACATGAGTAACAGTAAACTTCACTTCCCCTGAAACTCACATTTATTGAAAATACATCCGGAAACATATTAAACTGCAACATATGTTATGAGATTCATAGTCAAATGGCATATAGTGAGACACTAATTAGTGGCTATGTAAAGAGTGCAAGAATTAAAGACAAATGTGTAATACATTTGCTAACCACCTTGGACAACTCACTGGACACAGATGTCCATTTCTAAGTGTAGCCCAAGGGCACTGCCTGGTGAAGTGACTTGATCAGCATCACAAAGTGAACAAATTAAGGCTGAGGGAATCATACTCATGCTACAGGAAATGGCTCATTAATGAGTCATAGCCTTACTCTTCTGCAGTAAGTGTCAGACAAACTGTCGTAACCCAACACA